>NW_015539861.1:353306-369616 GCF_001515605.1 Sinocyclocheilus anshuiensis
TTTTGTAGATTTAAGTAGCAAATGAGAATCGCTAAAATTAATGCATATATTTTGAGACAAAGGTCTTCTTTATGATTTTCATTCAGTTTTGTTTAAGATAATTAAAGCAACAGTTTTTAAATAACGAAAGAATATGTAAAAGTATGGTATTTGGGGTAAAAAGCGCCCCTGCTGTTGGGGCTAAAGGCGTACAGTAATTAACATGATAATTAACAGATGGCTGACTTTTTCATTTGTTGACATGACATGGTTAGATTCAGATGGTAAATATCATATATTATGTTGGGTGTCCATATTAGAGATAATCACCATATTTAGAATGAAACCATCATATTTAAAAACATGATATTAATCATATCATATAATAAAATATAATTTGTTGTTACTACTGTAAATATATATTCAATTATTATTGATTCTCCTTCAATACTTTCAGAATCTTTACTTATTAAAATTATTTTGTTTCTGTATTTTAAAATATATTTTTTTATATTAACATATTTTAATGACAGTATATTTATTGAACACAAATTAATTATTTTATTTTTCAAAATAAGCAGAAAATAGTACAGACTTTGCTAAAGTGATTGTTTTGAACAAGTATTAACTTAGACATTATTAAAAAAAAACATTATTTTAGCTGAAGTATTTGTATCAATACTGTGTGCCCTGTGTGTGGGGTAAAAGGCCCCTCTTGCCACCTCATACATTTATACGATTTTTTAAACAAAATAAACAACTTGAATTATTTATTTTCACACAAAATATGTTGCTCCATTAATGTTCAATACAACATATATGTTTTTTCTGCAATTATGCATTTTAGGTGCACATTTTATCTTAAGGTGGGCCTTTAGCCCCGTTGTACCCTACTAAACACAGGAAGTAAACACAGGGAACTATAAAGACAAGAAACACACAAAAGTCCAAAGACAAATACAACGAATCTACACACGTGACAACTGTAATGCATTACTTTAAAGGGGTCATATGATGTAATTTCAAGTTTTCCTTTCTCTTTGGAGTGTTACAAGCTCTTGGTGCATAAAGAAGATCTGTAAAGTTGCAAAGACTAAAGTCTCAAATCCAAAGAGATATTCTTTATAAAAGTTAAGAGTCAGCCACGCCCCCCTAAAATGGCTCGTTCTAACACACCCCCATATGTCTACATCACTATGTGGAAATATTAGCATAATGCCGCCCAAATGTGCAAGCAAAGAAAGAAGGCGTGGTTTCAGGAACAGCAGTCGTGTTGATGCAGTACAAGGCTGGCTGTACAGGGTGCACAAAGGCTATTTCAAAAAAAACAAAAAAAAAACAGGGTCAATTCCAACTTTGCTATGACAATCTGGCGCTTCTGAATCAGCGACTGTAAGTATGTTTTGTTATTAGTTTAAGTATTTGCTATTGACTGTTCAAATGCCATTAAAGCAAGTCAACATATTCTGTTACACCAAATACATAAAATAATGATCTTTAAAATAGCATCATATGACCCCTTTAAAAAAATAACTTTCCCCAACACTGGAAAGTGTGATCAGGAAATGTGGTCATGTTTAAGACCGTTCACCACAACTTCATTAATGTGCAAAAACAAAAGCAGCCAAAAACAAACACAAAAAAGAGAACAACAAAAATATACTATTGAGATATTATTATGTTTGCCCTTAAAATCATGATTTCCTGAAGGCAAGCTTAAAGAGTGATTTGTTTCAGCACAGCAGTTTTGAGCGTCACTTTGATAATGAAACCAGACAGCGTGGTTCAAGCACTTCAAAACAGATGGGAGAAGTTTAAGCAGGCAATCACTGAAATAATCAAGAAAACATGATCAATGTTTAAATTAGTAACTATACAAAAATAATCTGCATAAAAGCAGGCAGCTTCATTTGTCTTTATCGAGGGACTAATTAAGCTGGCCTGATAGTAGGTATGTACAGTACAGGGACATTTAATTGGTGAGCCCTGAGTGCCCTTCACCAAAATATATGCAAAAGCAAATAATTTGATCTATTGAATATGAGACTCAATGGTCCATAGTTTAGCTTTCCGCTCTGAGGTGGAAGGCTAATCGCACGGCTCATTGAAGGAAAGCAGACATCGCAGGTCCTTCTGCAACACAGCAGTTAATTAGCTTTTGGTTATCAGCTATCAGACTGGCTTTCCTGGACGCCAGAGGTGTAAATCAGAGAGATTGTGTTAAATTTAGCACAAATGATTCACAGCAGAAGCACCCTGGGGAAAACTCTTCTGACGGAGTAATTACCTCCATCACTGACGTACTGTATGGTGCAGGTGTGTGAAGGACTGAAATATGACCTTCCGCTTTCCCCTTCTTCCAGATGTTTAAAACGCATGGCAACACTAAAGATTGTATCACTCAGAGGCTTTTATGACTTCAACCCTTTTAACCAGGGGCATTTCTAGAGGCACAAAGCCCCCATATGTTGATACTTCTCTGTTGATACTGTTATGGATGTATATGGACATTATATGTCTTTATCTGCAGTACAGATGTGTTCACCAGCTGCACACCGAATACGGAGCTATTGTTTGTTTCCTACAATTGATTGTAGGTACATATAAACCTCATCCAGCATTCTTCTTTGTTTTCTAAAGTATCCCGTCACTATTTCACTGTAACAATCTACTGCAAACAATGGGCCTCATTCATGAAACTGTCACAAATATATGAGTAAAATCAAAATAACGCATAAAATAGACCTTCCCGGAAACTCTTCTTCGGATTCACAAACTTCAGATTTGTAAACTTCAGATCTGATAGTTAAACATGTCTGTTATTGAATTCTAATCTTTCGTAAAAAAAAAAGAAAAAAAAAAAGGAGTAACTGCTGCCCATGAATTGCTTCTGTGTGAATTACGTGAACAGGAACGCTGCTGGAACTTCTGGACTCTCTTCTCAGTTTTGGCTCCACTATTTTGCATAAATGTAAACAAATGCTAATTAATACCTTTAGGATTAATGCTTTAAAAATGTATTCAAACAAAGTGTTAAGCTTGCAGATTAATAATAGTGATCTAAACATTTGAATGTTTTATTTATGTTTTTTTTTCTTCTTTTTTTCAACAACCAAACACTTTCATTTTCAACCAGCAAACACTTTCATGAATCCAGCAATTTACATCAGAATGGTTTTATGAATAATTCAAAATTATTCCTGCTCACTGCATGCCATGAATAAGTCCCATTGAGCATGAAGTACTATAAACTGTCGGAATAAATCATACTGATTGACAATCAATTTCAGATCTTTTTGCAAACCAGTTTGACAGAAGTCAGTTTGATTAAAAGTGCGATTCATTCTTCAATCTGGCATCATTAGCTCTGATTCCAAGCATCTGATAGAAAACACAACAAGACTGTTGAAATATTATCAAGCACAATGAGTGCTGTTTTACACACGTGCGGTGTTATTGATGTATTTTATGTTTATGTATTTTAGAATAAAACTAAATCTTGAGCTTATGTTCACCACAGATCTTATATCAGGCATTTAACTAAAGACCCACTGACTTTGGGACGATGGAACTGGACGTGCAAAAATGCCAACCCATTTGCAGGCTTTAGGACTCATTCGTGCAGTACTTTTAAATATGTACTATTGAACTTTATTGCAGTCTGTGGTTGATATATACATAAAATTACATGATGCTTGCAGATTATTTCTTTTACATCAGTTGTTTGTATGACTGCTCTTCTGCGTCCATTGGTTCGAGTTCTTATGGTAACCATTGGATATGTAATGCTGCACCAAGACCCACTGACAGTAAGAAGAACTTTCAACAAAACATACATCTGAAAAAAAAAAAAGTCATGTGAGCAGCAAGTGCTGCTGTGGCTTGGATCTTATTTGTGGCTTACACTCTCTATTTCCTTTTTTGATTGCAGACTCTCCGTTCGAGGTTTGTTTGTTTCGATAATGGGTTTCCCAGAGTTCAGCGAGGGATGCAGACCATGCAGAACTGTGATATATGACATAAGGGCGTGCAGTGAAGCTAATAGATGTATCTGGATGTGTAGCAATGCGAAAATTATTTCTATCTATTTTTGGACCTGGAAAATGTGACGTGTGACATCAGAATCAACCAGATTTCTATGCTTCTAGCTACCCTTTCGGTGCAATGCATCAGATTGCTATGAAAACTTGTTTGGTTAGGGTTAAAGCTCAACTCAGCAGGACACTAGGCTTCCAGCACTGGAGATGAAGAGCCTGCTCTGGGATGTTTTGTTGTCCAGATTGCTTGGGGATTTATTTATTTATTCATTCATTTATTTTTATGCATAGTTTTATTGACAGACAGGCAGATATTGTTAAGTCATTGCTCAGAAACGTAATATCATACGCCTCATCAACAAGCTGAATGATTTGATGAAAAAATGTCTGTGGCATAAATGCCACTGGGCAAGTTACAACCCGGAGTGTTGAAATAATATTGAGTTAATTGGCAGTAGAAGGAGTCACACAGACCAAAATAGAAACAGATATTCTGACACGGAACACACATTTCAAAGTTGAATAACTGTCTGTAGAGTCGTTTTCCAGAAAAACAAGTATGTGAATTTAGCATGTTTCCTAAATATCTGCAAACATATTATGTTTATTATGCTTTAGTACATTCAAAAAATTACATACACTACAGCAAATTTATGTTGCTTTAATGTTAGGGGTGTTCAAATCCCTTACACGGGCAGAAAAAATAGTGATGCTTGCCTTAGCAAACTAATGAAAAAAAACAATTAATCAAAAGTAGAAACTGCACCTTGATCTGAGAGTGAATAAGAGCATATTGTATTTTCACTTTTTTTTTTTACTTACTAAATTTTGAAACTTTTACTTGTATTTAGATGCTTGTCATCCAGAATGACTTTCAGGATGCAAAGTGCAGAAAGTCTCTCAGGACTTAATCTGCAGCTTATGCATTATTGTCTTGAATTTTATGATATGAATGTTAATCTTAAATATTATGTTCCAATAAACACATCTTGTGTTTCATTTCTGGTGGCTGATATGAGAAAATAAATTATTTAATACTGAATTACAATTAGGGGGGACATTTTTAAAATTACTCAGCAATCAGTTTAGCTCTATCACTTAAGCAGAATCAGATATTATTTTCACGCTAAGCTCATTATCCTCATCTCCTAGAGCAGGCTGCCTGCTATGAATGTTTTGATTAGCTGAGGGGTATAAGTTATTATTGCACATCCTTAACCACTAGACTATTACAGCCTCCAACATTAACACCATGGCCTATTTATTAATATATTTACTTCCAATTGTGCTCCAAAAATGCTCAATTGTACAGCAATTTAAGTTTAGCTTAGAAAAAAGCTGTGCTGTCTCAAAGCATTCAGATATTTGCTTTGACTTCTTTTGACTATGAAAATGGGATATATCATGATTTTTTATTAATGCACTTGAAGTGCATTTGTAACCATTAGTGTCATGACAAAATATCATCATGTCAAAGCATACATTTATTAAAGAAATAGTTCGCCTAAACATAGGGTTTCTATAAACCTGAAAAATAATCCTAAACCAGCGGCAGAAATTAATTTATCCATTAAGGAGAGATATTTATCCCCTTAAGTTGGATTCTAGTGGTGTTTTTACCTTATTAGGGGCACATTTTCTAAGTTGTGAATTCCTAAATGTACTTATTGAAATTCGAAAAACAAGACACTACAGTGCTGGTACCAATCAAATGAAATCAATATCAACAAAATCCATCTTTGCACTGCAGAAGCTGGCACAGAAGCTGCATCTGAAGTGGCATTCAGATGTATTTACACATACTGTTTAATGCAGCTCATAGATGCCATGAATGCATTTACACTGCTGTTACAAATACAAAAATGGTGTTATGAGATTATAGTTTTAAATATAAAATGAATACAGAACTATGAAATTATATTTTAAATATGAAACTAAAACTGCCAGTAGGTGGCGGAAAAACAATGTCTTAAGTAAATCATTTATTTACTATTTACTATTTAAGCGAGTGACTTGCTGATTTCAGAACCACGTACTAGCATATGCTACTCTTACTATTTCTGCCATTAAAGTATATGCTAAAAATAGTAAGAGTAGTGTCCTAGTATGCAGTTTCAAATTTAACAACTGTCTTTAGGAATGGCATATTGAATCATTGACCCACCTGATTCTTCCAAAAATGCTAAATCCTTCAGGAACGAAATACAACTGTGTTGATTGTAGACAGAATAGTTGGTGAGATAGAGCAAAACAGTTCATATTGACAATATTGTGTCTAAACTTGTATCTAACTTGAACATTATATTAACATATAATATACCATTACATAAAGTATAAAATATCGACCTTAAAAGGAGGACAAATGAGCATCTGGCTGAACCCTGAGCTGACAGGTGGACATGGTATTTCAAAACCGGACTATCTGACCTAAAACTGGACTGATGGCACCCTACCTAAACATAAATATCCTGTTAACTTCTTCTCAAGTCATTCGGTACCTGTTGGAACATCCCGATCTCATGAAAGTGCGTATAAATAGTACGCCAAATAAAAACGAAAACTCATGGTACTGATATGCAAAAATTGACTTTGGCGTGTATATGCTACGCGATGGGTAGGTTTAGGGTTGTGGGGTAGATGCGTATCATATGCACGCGAAAACTGCGTATCATATGCACGCCAACAAATTTTGTATCATATGCACGCCAAACACATGCGTATCATATACACGCCAAAGTTCATTTTTGCGTATCAATACCACAAGTTTTTGTTTTTATTTGGCGTACAATTTATACGCATTTTCATGAGACCGGGCTAGTTGGAAATATGAAATGAAAGCATGCAGGGCCTGTCAATCTCCAAACAGAAGTAAAAAAGCACTAAAAACTTAAAAAAAAAAAAAAAGCAGTCCATAAAACTCCACTGCTGTACTTCTGGAGTCATTTTGATAGCTCATGATTTGTAGTCTGTAAAATATTTGCAGCTAAAACTGCTCTTTGTGAAGCGGTGAAGGAGCTGTTAATGTTCTGCGAGGCAGTGCAGGGGAGGAGAACTTTAACACTCACTGAAATCTCAGTACATCCATGAAGGTCAAAGCTCTCATTTAGTGGCACTATCTCCCCTTCACACATTATCAGAATCTTTTCTTGCATATCATTAAAAGCTGCATCAACAAGTTTAGATACATAGTTTTTTTTCAATAGCAGATTGCAGTTTCATGGATTTATTCAGGTGTATTATTTTTCGAGATGAAGTGCTATTTACGACAAACATCATTTAGCTTTGCAAGCTATCAATAAACAGTCATTATCTGTGCCACAGATTTTAGTATCTCATTGTGTTAGAGGTATTGTTTTCATGCAGCTGTAGGCTGTCCATTTTATTCAAACTGACAAGTTATCTGTGATTACTGAGGTGAGGCACCATTTCTTAAAGTGCTTTGACAGAACCAGCAGCTATTCCTGACAGCAAGCCAGTCAACTGGAAAGGCCCTTTCCTCCCCGGGAAAGTATGTGAGGCTGAGATTGAGTGCAATCACACTAATAAATGCAGAGCTGGAGAGCCATTTTAGCTGGAGTTGCCAGGCTGCAAAAAGTCCACTTCATGTAATGCAATGTCACTGAAGCAGCACAGCACAGCCCCATCCAGCATTCAGCTTAATCAATAAAATAAACACTCCATCACCATCACACATCTGTGTCTTCGATCAGGTTCTCTGCTGAAGGTATAGCCTGTAACCTCACGGCCCAGGTTACACTGAATAACATATATATATATATATATATATATATATATATATATAGCTTTTTAAATGCTATGGAAAGAAAAGGCACTTAAACTCAAACTGGAGTGTTTTTATTTTTTTTTACTGCATTAATATTTACAGAGATCCCTCACTTAGTAGACTTCTATTATTTCTGTGGGTAAGTGTTTAGAAGGAAAGTCGTTGCAAAGGTTGAGCGAGTTTGTGACCTTTTTCTTATTTTTGTATTTTGTATTTTTATTTTTTTAGAATGAAGTGGGCCAAAGAATTGTGCAAAATAAAACCAGGAATGAGTAATGAAAATGTAAAAAGAGTCAGTTTTGATTTTTCAAGATGAATAAAAAAAAAAAAAACAGCAGCTCTTATGCACTTAAACAGAAATTTCATCCGCATCTGCAATTCAAATCATATTACACCTGAGGTATGTATTAATTTGTTATGTATGTATTCAACCATTATACTTTGAAACTACATTCAGTAGCTTCAAAAATATTTAGATAGACACTTAAGCTACTTTTTTTTTGTCTGACCTCAGTGTCCAAATACTTTTTTACACCATTGGAGTCAAGCTTCTTTGTTACTTAAGTGCACTACATAGTAGGACATAATAGGTCTCTCTCAACGTATTTCAGGACAAACGTGTCAAATATTTAAATGGATTTCTGGTTTGAATCATTTAGAAACACAAGGATTTTAAATATCATTACCATGTGTTTCCACTGCAGCCAGTGTTATTTTAGTATCACTGAAATACTATTATAGTTTTTATTACTAGTTTGAATCTGTTTTTGTTTTTTAATATTTTCTGTTTTCATTTTAAGTAATTTTTCTTGTAATTTCATTGTGTTTTAAATTTTTTTATTAGTTCTTGTTTATCAGAACTAATCACGACGGGGGAAGTCGTGGCCTAATGGTCAGACAGTCGAACTCGTAACCCAAAGGTTGTGGGTTCGAGTCTCGTACCGGCTTCCACCTTCAATACCACGACTGAGGTGCCCTTGAGCAAGGCAAATGCACTCATGAAACACTGATCACTGTTCACTTCAATGAGAAACAAGTACTGTAGGACACTATATTCTCGGTTTCCCATTCGGCTTTTTCTGCTGAATGCACTTCTCCATTTGTAAAATGCAGCACATCTTCATCTATCACTGTGATTAAAGCTCAGTAACATTATGTTAAATGACGTATTGTGCGACTTGAGTAGCTGTAAATTAAAGGAGGCTGTTGGTCAGCTGTAGTGAGGAGGAGGGAGGTTTTTGCCTCCTCAGCATTTCTCTTTAACATCACACTTCATATTCTGTGCCTCTCCTGCTTGAGGCTGTGAACGCTGTAAAGGTTATTGGCTGTAGTCAACACAGCCCAGTGGCTTCAAAATAAATGCCAAAGTCAGCAAAAAAAATCACAAATCCAATGGACCCTTGCATTTTTATGAATATTTAATAATTAAATTTGTAAGAGAAAGAAATAAGAAATGTCTTCAATGACAAATAAGCCAGAGTAATGGCATTTCAGGAGATCCAGCTCTGCCTGAGAAGAACCACCACTGATTCTGGTCTCACAAACCAGGCCTGGCATGCATAATACAGCGTTTTTAGTCGTATTCGTGGATCCATGTGAACGGGGATCATTTTGAAAAAAAAAAAAAACAACTGTTCAAAAACGCAAAATAAATCTTTTCAGAGGAAATCATTGTCATGTAAACATAGGAAGATCATTGTTTAAAGGTTAAGCCACACCTTGTCAATAAACTGATATGATTTGCTCTAATCATTCAGGTACATTGTACCATTATGAAAAGCTTAAAAGAGTTCCCTGAGCCCTTCAGAAGCAGTGCTGGAAAGGCAGTAAAAGCCATTTTCACGCTCTTTAAAATCCACCATTCCACTGAACATTAAATAATGCACAAATGAAAAAGGTTTTAGATCACTTGCTAAATGCAAATTGACCACACAATTCATACCAAATGCAGAGAGCAAGATAATCTTCAGGAAATCATCAAGAAATCACAGGACAGAGTCTCAAATGTCATAGTAATCCAAATACAGCAGCAGTAAGAAGACAAATCCAGAATCAGCAGGCTGGCACAACATCCACAGAGCAGACAGGGATCAAACGACAGCTAACAAGTGTTCAGCAGCAGAATACAGACAGAAAATACCAGAAAACTCAATAAGATCAGTTACAGGGGTATAATTATCTACAACAAACAGATGAACAAATAGAGTATAAAGAACAACTGGGAACAGGTGAAACATAATAATTGAACATAATTCTAAGGTGAGAAGCAGAGCGGTACAGACAGGTGAGGAAACATGACAAACACATGGAAATGGAAAACAGAGAACAAAGATCCTTGTTATTATTATTACTATTATTATTATTATTATTATGCAATTCAATTTTATTAAAATATCTTGCAAAGTTTTGCAAGTTTTGAGCAGTGTAGAGTAGCGCTTGTTGTTTGTCATTTCTCTGATCACAAATGCAGACATGGTTTTATGTTTACGTGGCGCGATGCAACACAATGTGTAAAAAGACAGTATAAGTCATTATAATCCATAATTATGTCCCCACTGGATGCAACAAATGCATATAAAATATAATGGGTTTTAATGTTTTTGTCTCGTCTCTCCGGCCAGACAGGGCATCACAATATGGTAGGGGCGTAACATTTCCGTCACACGCTTGAGGTATTCGGCCAATCACAACGCACTGGATAGCTGGCCAATCAGAGCACACCTCACTTTTCAGACCGATGAGCTTTGTAAAAATCGACGCGTTTCAGAAAGGCGGGGCATAGAGGAGAAACAATAATGTACAGTATGTGGAAAATAATGTGTTTTTTGAACCTTAAACCGCATAAACACATTTCATTACACCAAATACACAAAATAATGTTCTTTTTAGCAGCATCATATGACCCCTTTAAACCGAACACATTCGACCAGAAAGAAATACAGTTACTGATTATGTGACAGTTTATAGTTCAAGACACATATTAGGAACAGACTTTTTGTCACGCTACGCTGTTAACAAATGCACGAAGATGAAGATGAAAGTGTTTAATCCAACACACAGGGTAACATTGACGAGACCGAAAAAGGAAACACAAACGGAACTGAACTAAGGCTACGTCCACATGAAGCCAGAGGTTTCCCTATCCAATCTTTTTTTCACCTCGTCTCAAGAAATATCTGCGTCTACACGAAACCATGAAACCGACACAAAATGATGTAGTATACATGCCAGACCAGTATGTGGTGCTGTAATTCTGCCACAGAGATACACTTAAATGGAGAAGAAGACTTGGAATATGCGCATAAACCTTGCGCGCGGTATACAAACGAACAATACATTTATTAATCTGTGTTAATGTTAGTTAATAAAAAAACAATCGTTCAGTGTCTGTTCATGTTTTTGTTGCTGTTACGTGACGTAGTGGTGTCTGACTAGGGGTGAGACGTGGGCTGATGACGTCATCGTTTCAGAAAGTATACGGATTCGCTGTCCACACAAAAACGCAAGGGTGGCGTTTTCAGATTTATCCACTCTGGGACCCGGTTTCAAATAATATCGGTTTCACTCTCCCAAAACGCCGGATCCATCAGGAGGAAACGCCTATATGATACAAAATGTATGCGTATACAGCTAAACGTGTCTCCGTGTGGACGGGGCCTAATATACATGTTATAACTAGACACACCTGAACATAATCAAATGAATAACCATGACAACCAATTCAATAAAGGGAAACGGTGCAAACGGAAAACAATGTCCAAACTGTGACACTTTTGTTGTAATAAAATGGTAATTTAATAAAGCAATAAGCTCCACTAAGCTGTGGTTTACAGTGATTGTAGAGTAGCTAAGTGGCTGTTCTGAAAAATCACTGTAAACTACAGCTTCACTGAGCTTATTACTTTTACAGAGCAGTTACCACATACACCAGACAAAGTTTCATAAAATAAACACACAGAAACAAAAGTGTAATCATTTATTAATAACAAATTATATTTCTACCGCCAAGAAAAATGTCTTCAGTAGTGTTTAGCAGAATGCTTCCCTTGAATCAGCAAGACATAGGCTATGTGTTAATTCTAAGAACGGGCTTGCATTCTCATGGAGACTGGTCTTACTATGCTACCTTGAAAGAACAAACTCAGATGGACGCGAGGACATGGAATGCATCTTTATGAGAATTGAGATGTGCTGTGATCGTGTTGCGTGTTCCAGCACATTATAAGCACCAATGCACGATAAACACATAACTTTGCAAACATAAGTAATGAAAACGTAACTTACGTTATTTATTTATTTATAATTTTTTTTTTTTTACGTATTATATAGTATTTTATATATTTTTATCTTACTGTGTGTGTTTGTGTAAATGAGCATGTATATTTAATGTTATGTGCAGTGTTGGGGAAAGTTACTTTTCAAAAGTAATACATTCCCATGTTACAAAAACAGCATTCTTCCTTCTTAGAAACATTGCCAAGCTACGAAACATGTTACCTGTTTCTGATGCAGAAAAGCTAGTTCATGCATTCATGACCTCTAGACTGGACTATTGTAATGCACTGCTAGGTGGTTGTCCTGCATCTTCAATAAACAAGCTACAGGTAGTCCAAAATGCAGCGGCTAGAGTCCTTACCAGGTCAAGAAAATATGATCATATTACTCCAATTTTACAGTCTCTGCACTGGCTAGTTATTAAGTTCCGTATCAGTTACAAAATATTATTACTAACCTATAAGGCCCTTAATGGGTTAGCTCCTGCGTACCTAACTAGTCTTCTACAACGCTACAATCCATCACGCTCCCTAAGGTCGCAAAACTCTGGACTTTTTAATGTTCGGGGTTCAGACACACTCTCTCTGTTTAAATCTAGATTAAAGACACATCTCTTTGGCCAAGCATTCAAATAATGCATCTCATAATCTTGTACTGCAGTTATATCTGATCAAATGCACATTATTATTCTTTAGTTTGGGTTAAACAAATCAATTTTGCTTGGTTGGAACAGCAGCTACGCTAATTATGTCTCTATTTGTTTCTCTGTTTTTGCCACGGGTAGGATTTACACAAGCTTCAGTCTGGATCCAGAACACCTGAGAAGAGATGATGCCAACCCCTCAGAGGACCTCAGATGACGCCAACCCTGAAACAACATACAGAACTACCACATTTTGCTATAAGTTTGATTGCATCATATAATAATTGCTGTTAATAGTGTTCATCGTCTGTTTGATTGTCTTTAATTGATTTTTCCGTACATTTCTGCCATATGTACATTAACTGACAGTCACCACTGATAAGCTACCACTAAATATTGTAGAAACTTAATTTTGAAAAAAAAAAAAGTTGCTTTGCAATGATTTGTATCGTTAAAAGCGCTATACAAATACACTTGAATTGAACTGAATTTAACATTACAATACTGCGTTACTCCATAAAAAAAGTAGCTACTGTAATTGCATTATTCTGTTATTTTGTATGGAAAGTAATGTATTGCATTTCTTTTGTGTTCCTTTTTTTCATCTGGGCTGGGCTTGCTTGTTTGTTTTTCAAATAAAAAGTTATATTTTTGGCAAATGTAAAAGCCCTTTCAAACCAAAAGTGAAATGAATTCACCTCAGCCATTCTGGATAGCATGAAGAATAGGAAGCAGGAGAAGAAAGTTCAGCACTCTTCAGCAAACAAACAAATAAATAAATGTTATGTTATGTTTATTTAAATTCATTTTGCTTATTAGTATGGTTGAATTAGATCATCACCTCTGCTTCACTTACTTCTCTCAACATGGTGACAGGAGAGCTGTCAGTCAATATATAAGAAAACAAAGTAACTAGTGTTATTTGAAACAAACTCAGATATTTTCTTGTAAATTAAAAAGTAATCCATACTTGGTAAAAGTAATCTGATTACGTAACTTACGTTACTTGTAATGCGTCACCCCCAACACTGGTTATCTGTGCTTTGTCAATGTTAAGATTCTTTTAAATATGCCAGTAAAAATACTGCAGGATTTCTCTAGGTCCTTATCACTTAAAATCATGCCACACAAACTGCAAATGTTTACTTTCATGAGCCGTTACGTATTTGCAAGCTTACAGTTGGAAGTTTGAAGTTAGAAATTTACAGCTTTCCATATGTCGTCCACCCGCAGTGGCTTTTGTGAACCATTCATTAGTCTGCATTTGATGCATCTTCAATATCAAGAACACATCCTGGTACTTTCATGCGTTCTCTGTATTTGCCTATAAGAGCACAGAAAGACGGACTCTATTTCATCATATGAGGTGCTTCATGGGAGTGGACGTTCCGTGCAAGCTCTTTAGGGTGATTAGCTGGCTACAACTCTGATTAGTGGAATTTTCTGCACAGCATCATGGGTAATGTAGTTTTTCACTACAAATTCAGTCGTTAAACATGATTATTTTGAAATAAGTTGAAATAATGTTAACAGATAGATTCAGCAAAACCATATAACATTGATTAACTTCAGAGCTCACAGTCTTTGAAAGTTTATAAGTTATCATTAAAAATCAGTTTCCCTATGGAGAAAATTAGTAAAGTTTTTACTTCCAGAACCTGTCCTTTGCAATCAATAGGGTATTTTACAATGGCTTTGAGCGCATTTCAGCCAATCATAATCAAGGGCTGTAACGGTCTGTTTTATAATAGGCCTTTAATAGAAGACAACACAATGTATTAAGACACGGGGGTGTAAACTACTTTTGAACTCATTCATTTGTGTAAATTCAGTCATTATTTTATCTTGTGGACTATGTATCTATGATCCCTCTTATTTTGCTAAAATTATTAATATCTTGCACATTCTGCAAGGTGAATGTAAACTTTGAGCAGAACTGCATTTTCCTGTTCATTATTGTAAAGCTGATTTGAAACAATCTGTATTGTATGAAATGCTGTATAAATAGATGTGACTTGACTGGAATGAATGACCTTCATATCCGTTGCTTTGCTCTCCATTTCTCATCGCTGATGATGAACATTTGGTAGCTGGCAATGTTTCATCACAAGCACCTGGCGCCTAGCAGACTGATGCTGTATCGAGGGACGGCAGCCCACATCAGGGGGGAGACAGCAGTGGCTTCTAGGGCTAATAGGTGTTACAAGAAAGATTAAACCTGCCTCTGAAGTTTCAGCCGCACAAAAACAACCTCTTCATAACCAGATGCTGCCTTTCTCCAGTCGCGCGGGGCTTCGAAGTGAAGGGGACCATTAGAGATTCAAAACAAACGAGACATCAGGAGCTCAGGAATTCTGATACATGTCAAACAGTAACGGGCCAAACTAAAAATAGCATCTGGAGTGATGTGATAGACTGCCTTTGTTTATTTAGGAAGAGCAGATATTATTTTTGAATTGAAATGTTGTCACTTAATGACAGAGAAAGATAAATACTTAAATACTACGCCGTTTTTATGATATCTTCTGAAGACACAGTGATTGTTTTTGACTGAACAGAGCGTCTGTGTCCCATGCGGCCACACGTCTCCCTGGCTGAGATATCATTTCATGATTAAGGTTAAAAGCATGTGCCATTGGGATTAATTACTCATTAATTACACCTAAATCTGTACAGCAGTGCCGTTACTACATTTCTATCTGTGCTCCCAGTGAACTCTCTCATACAATACAATCAGTTTACAGATTTCGATGGATTGTTTGGTCCTAATTCTTCCTCTACCTCTCCAAACTGTGTTGCCATTGCCTAAGTTCCCTGTGGTGCTAGCCTAAGTTGTAGGTTTAGCTGGGTAACAGCTCAGGGATGCCACATCACTGTGATATTGAAATATTTGTCCCTGGAGGATTTGCTACCAAAACTTAAATTGCATGCATGCGCTCTTGCGTCTGTCTGCTGCGGATCCATTGCAAGTGATGCAAAGATTGTGAGCTGCTCTCTGAAGGCAATACATGTGATGATATGCAGCTATGAGATACGTTCTGTACTGTAGTAGTGTGTAGGAAATTAAACATCATTATAAGTGGTTAGGATAGATAGGTTAGATACAGAGCTGGGTAGATTCCTTACAAATTGTAGTCTGTTATTGATTACAGATTACATGATGAAAACTGTAGTTAGTAACTTGGTTACTCATTTTAGTTAATGTATTCTGACAACTTTTTTAGATTATCAAACTTGTTTTAAAGTTAACATTAAACTTACCATTGAAAAAAATAAACTGTTGATATCAACATAAAATGCATTAAATCTATCTATCTATCTATCTATCTATCTATCTATCTATCTATCTATCTATCTATCTATCTATCGTGTTTACTTGTTTATGGGTGGGGGACATTGATTAATGTCTTGTTATCTTAATTTTATGTTCTTATTATTATTATATTTTTTAATTATTTTTATTATGATTATTATTTTAATCTTTCGTGCAACTTATACACTATATACCTATACCTATAGTATATGAATTATATAAGGTTGTTTTGTCATTCATAATGGAAGTCTGACATTCCACACTCGGGTTTTTTTGGGG
>NW_015539861.1:369783-372788 GCF_001515605.1 Sinocyclocheilus anshuiensis
GCGGGGTTCGGTTAAGTGCATCATCTGGGTATTTAAAGTGCACTTTTTCTTTTGGATTTAAGACACTACTCACACTATTTATACTACAAAACTGCATAGAATAGTGCATAAGTATGCAAACTGGGATGTACCTTGTGTCAAGTTCAAATACTAGTCCAGCCATGCATCTGGGATCATTCATAACTGCAGTCTGAGCTCAGAGTCCAAGTACCCCAACTCTATCAAACAATACAATTCTTGTTCACAATAATATAAAAAAACTGAGTAAAGAAGAAAAATAACTGCACAACCATCCAGTAGGTGGCTATATACACTAAGAAAGTAAATTGTCAAAAGAAAGAAAGGACAAAAGAAACAAGTTTAAGGTGTGCTTCTTAGCGTCTGCTTGGACCAAAAATTGGAACCATAAACAAGCTCAGAACTTCACAGATTATTCTAGGTATGACTGACCTCAACATGTAGTGACAGATTTCATGCAAATTCATGCAAGACGATGGAGGGAGGAGCCAGGGAGGAGACAGGAGGGGTTTGGAGCAGGAGGAGCCAAGCAGGACCCAGGCCACAGCCATGATGGAGCCACGACCCACGGTGGAGCCGACGGAGGGAGGAGCCATGGAGGAGGAATGGCCGCTGACGCTGGGTCTACGGACCGAGGCAGAGTCTGGGCCTCGGAGGCTGGAGGCTGGAAGTGGAGATGAGGGATTCTCCAGCTATGGCGACGCTGGAGGATGGCAGACCCGCGTCGCTCGCATCGTATTGATGGTGGGCTGAGGGCGAGCAGAGGGTCTGCCAGATGACAGCAGTGCAGGAGGCAGTAGCGGGTGGGTGGGCGGGCATTCGTGAGCCTCCGGACTCTCAGGGCTGCCCTCGGGGATCAGAGCCCACTCCTGGCTGGACTGGGAAACGGGAGCCCCCTCAAGACTGGACGGGACCAGCGGGGACAAAGGAGAGAGGAGAGGGGTCAAATCGGATTCCAGCTCAGTTAAGGAGCCCAATAGAGCCGGTGGGACAGAGCATCGAGAGGCAGCCAGAGGAGCGGAGTCCTGAGGCTATGGCAGGTCGACGCCCGACCAAGGCGGAGCTGGAGGGACGAGGGAGCTGGTGGATCGATGGGTGACGGTGGAGGTGAGGGAGCTAGGAGCCGAGGTGGAGCCGCTGGGTCTACGGACCGAGGCAGAGTCTGGGCCTCGGAGGCTGGAGGCTGGAAGTGGAGATGAGGGATTCTCCAGCTATGGCGACGCTGGAGGATGGCAGACCCGCGTCGCTCGCATCGTATTGATGGTGGGCTGAGGGCGAGCAGAGGGTCTGCCAGATGACAGCAGTGCAGGAGGCAGTAGCGGGTGGGCGCAGAGCCCACTCCTGGCTGGACTGGGAAACGGGAGCCCCCTCAGGGCTGGACGGGACCAGCGGGGACAAAGAAGAGAGGAGAGGTGGCAAGTCGACCTCCAGATCTGTTTCCCAGTCAATACGGTCCCCTTCTAAGTCCAGCAGTCCCAGATGTATTATCAGCTCACCCTCAGCCGCAGTGCAGTGGGCGGAGCTCCACTCCGCGCTCTCACCGTCTACGGCTTTCTCCCTCGCGATGGCCGTTGCAGCCGGCTCACGCACCTGGTCTGACGGCTTGGGCTCTACTTCCGGGGCGATCCTCCACGGCATCGTGCTGGCTCATAGATCGCAGCGGGAATTGGCTCTCCGTCATCGGTGGGCTCGGGCTTTAGCTCCGCACAGCGGGGAGTTGGGGGGTTCCGGGGCGATCCTCCACGGCATCGTGCTGGCTCATAGATCGCAGCGGGAATTGGCTCTCCGTCATCGGTGGGCTCGGGCTTTAGCTCCGCACAGCGGGGAGATGGTGGGCTGGGCTCTGGGTCCGGAGTGGATCTGACACACGTAAGCAGATGTAAATGCCAATTTCTCAGCTGATCACATGAAACAGAATCACCCTAGACAGGAAACATTAGCAGCTATAAACAGGGCCAAGGCTCATTCAGAGTAATACTTAAATTCTGCTCTTGTGTCTATCCGTTGGAAAAGAAATGCACCTTTAATGCAGTTGAGACGAGGTGTGCCCCTGCAGCACTTGGATTAATTATACAGTGAGGAACCAGCATAGTGCTCTCATATTGCATAAATCCCTGCATTAATTACGGCCTATACGTTTCTTAGGCATTGATCATTGGAGCTACTTTGTCGACTTGCTAATGAAAGCATGGGGTGGGTGTTCTGAAACGGCTCCCCGAGCACCTCACACCACTAATTCATTACCAACAGCAGCCCAGCATTACCAAATGTATGCGCTGCAGTTAGAGGCGACACATTGAGACAGAAGGTCTTTATAGCAGCAAGAAATCTTTGAAAAGACTCACAGCTAAGAATCTAAGGGCCGAGCTCAAAGCTCGAATGCACCTGAGAACTGTTTGGACGCCTAATTGGATCAAAATTCTTGATCCAATGAATAAATCATTCAGCGCTTATCGAATGCTACATATCAATGCTGCAAGACAGCAAATGTCAGCTGTATGTGTTGATTTAGCATGTGGAATATGGCGAACACATGCTTCTGATGGCTCAGATGGTAATGTTTGCATTGTGTGGTGAAACTAATTTTCGCAGATATTTGCATACATATCTGCTAGGCCTTGTGATGTCTATGGTGTAATGCAGGGAGTAACTCTGTGAGCTCCAAAATCCTCAAAAGAGAGCAGTGCAAAAACCCATGATAATCTAGTAACACAGAGCTTTAAAAAGCAGGGATAGAGTATAGCTGTAACCTACATTGGTTTCACAACCCCGACCAGGGTTCATCAAAACTCTCCACAATCAATGGATTTTTAACCCTCTGGTGCGATTCAGTCATGTTTGACCGAAAAAAATTACGCTTTGTTTTATTTAGAATTTTACTTCATTAGAATGGTACAAAACTTTGGTAAAAGTTTTAGCACTTACAATGTGAACACACACACACACACACACACACACACACACTCACACACACACACACACACACA
>NW_015539861.1:375998-378125 GCF_001515605.1 Sinocyclocheilus anshuiensis
CACAATTCATGATTCAAAAAGGTTAAATAGTCCTGAAAAAAAAGTCACACTTGTACTGTTCACAATCAAATATAACCACAGGGAATGAAAGGGAAGTGAATTTCATCTAGTAGAAACGTTTTTTATACTGCGCCCAACACAAAATCTTACTGAAAGCTCATTTTTTAAAATCAACCTCAAATTTATTACACAACCTGTGTATATTTGTCTTTGATTTTCATGCAGCGTTACAGCAAAATACGTTTTGCGAAATATATATGTAGTGGACAGCACATTCCAGGGCCCAGTTTATGGAGGGGGCCCTCTTTGACCACAATAGTGGACAAAGGTTTGCTACATTTTGATTGTATCTTGTTGGACTAACATAAGCAAACTGTCCAGCGCCATCAGATAAAGATGCTAGGACAACAGCCAGACACCTGTTAGAGGGCAAGAAGAAGACCTCTAGTACCAAGCCCAGGAAGGACAGGACTTCTCATTGGTCAAAAATGCACTTCACCCACCTAGAGACTGATTCCTAAGGTTTGGCCTGTGAGCGCCATAAAAATTCCTTAGGACCTCCAGGATAAAGCAGCAGTGGGTGAAACAAAGAGAGATCACAGAGATCCATCCAAATCCATTCATAACTGTGTTTTCAAACCTTAAAACCGACGCAAACTACAACACACCCTTTTTATACTTATTCAGAGAAATAAGTATTCTCAGTGACAGCGATGTGTGGAGCAACATCTTACGCAAACTCAGCTGTTAATGGACAAATGAATGCATGCATGACAGTTCAATCTTTTTCCATCATGTTTAGACTTAATGTGTTTGTAACATTGCCAAAGGTATTCTGGTTGTGGTTTGGAAAGTGAGAAATGCACCGGTAAAACTTTAGTTCACTTTTCTAACTTTGTGACTGGGACACGAATTTACATTTTATAAAAAAAATTAAAAAAAAACTTTGAGGACTTTGCCTGCTCATTTCAGAAAACCACTGACTTCAAGGTACTTTCTTCTGCGTGTTCCAGACTGAGGACCGATTATTGCTCTTTTCCAGCCAGTGGAAGAAGTCAAAGCCACCGGACTGCTCACTCGACCACAGAGAACATAAATATCACTTATCCAAACCTCTTACAGTGACTGTGGCATTATTGCATATTATCAGTATATGATTAGCTAATTTACATTAGATGTTATATAGCTGATCAGATAAGAACAAATGATCTTTAATTTATTTGTTTGAGGCATAATAAGGTTCTTCACCTTAGCAGTTTCAGTTTATCTTTTCATAAGATAACGTAACTCTGCCATAGCAACACCCAACTGAATCGCTTACATTTTATGCATCTTATGCACTTTATTCCTTTTTTCATTCATGGTATTCATTTAGTAGTTGTTTATTACTCTTGTCTATCTTTTCTTAATAAAATATATTTTATTACACTTGTGTTGATAATACAGTAAGTGGTTCTACAGTTTAGATATCCCACCAATCTTTCTTATCTGATGTACTCATAAAGGCACCTTAAATGACATGGGATCCAAAAATCACAACGTCATCAGTGGCGTGAGTAACCCATCACTATACTATTTCGCCTCCCTATAGGTGGGTGAAAGCAAAATCACTACATATATTTCTCATATAATTTAAAAATAGTATTTTTGTGCATTTATCAATAAATATAAATATATAATTATTATTATTTTTTTTTACATTTTTCAATTCAGTAATCTGCTATGTTTTTTCCTTTAAAAAGAGACCAAACTTAAGTCCGTGCATTCAAGATTTTTGTCAGTTTAAAGGGATACTCCACCCCAAAATGAAAATGTTGTCATTAATCACTTAAAATTAATCACGCAAAGAAAACGTCTTGGTTACGTATGTAACCCTCGTTCCCTGAAGGAGGGAACGGAGACGTCACGTCGGTGACCGACGAATTCGGATCTCAATTCGTCGTCACTGACGTGACTCGGAGTGACCGACTGAGAGGGAACAAAAATAATGACTGTCACGAGTGGGGACGGGGCCGAGAGCCGTGGGAACGGAGCGAGGCCGGTGGAGTAATTGATAATGAGCGACATCTGCACCACTCACCGGTCTCGAGTCCCACGGAGGAGCTCCGGAAGGATAAAAGGAGGAGT
>NW_015539861.1:378520-412031 GCF_001515605.1 Sinocyclocheilus anshuiensis
CCGGAGCTCCTCTGTGGGACTCGAGACCGGGTTTTGATGTAGGTGTCGCTCATTATCAATTGCTCCACCGGCCTCGCTCCGTTCCCATGGCTCTCGGGCCCGCCCCCACTCGTCACAATGACTTTATTCAACAATTCGTCTCCTCTGTGTCTCTCCGCATCACCGTAGCGCCATTTTGGAGAATATCCGCTGAATGCAAGAAGCGTATGCTCTTCTGTGTCAGCCGCGCTGCACGGATGCGCTGTTTTCGTTCAAATCAAAACGTAAATACACGTAGAAAACGTGTATCAGATGTATATTCAGATGTCTCAAATATTCAGATGTGTGCAGTGCATTTTATGGAGGACTGTTTCCTGATCCTGGTAGAGTAGACTACAATGCCGACTGTTCTGACTCACAGACTGTAAGTACGTTTTCATATTTAAAGGATTTGCCACTGATGATTGAAACGCAAGGTTTGAGCAGTGTAGAGTAGCACTTGTTGTTTGTCATTTCTCCAATCACAAATGCAGACATGGTTTTATGTTTACGCGGTGCGATGCAATGCAATGCATAAAAAGACAGTATAAGTCATTATAATCCGTAATTATGTCCCCACTGGATGCAACAAATGCCTCGTTTATAATGGGTTTTAATGTTTTGTCTCGTCGCTCCGGGACACGGCATCACAGTATGGTAAGGGGCGTAACATTTCCGTCACACGCTTGAGATATTCGGCCAATCACAACACACTGGATAGCTGGCCAATCAGAGCACACCTCACTTTTCAGACCGATCAGCTTTGTAAAAATCGACGCGTTTCAGAAAGACGGGGCATAGAGGAGAAACAATAATGTACAGTATATGGAGAATAATGTGATTTTTGAACCTTAAACCACATAAACACATTTCATTACACCAAATACACAAAATAATGTTCTTTTTTAGCAACATCACATGTACACATACGCCAGTAAGGGAAATTCTGGGTTATTGTGTTGCCTTTTAGTCAGCATCTTATGTCATTACTTTTTAAGGTGCTGTCAGGTTCAAGCCAGTTCAGGTTTGAAAAATGTGTCTCATTCTGCTCCATTGCGTGCTGCTCCGTCCAGCTTTATTAAATGCAAGAATGGGTCCTGTGTGAATAGCTTCTAAATTAAACAGCCATGGCTAATACTGGACTTTAAAAAATAAATAAATACATTTTATGTGAAAATTCTCAGTGTTGAACAAAAGGATTGTGATCAAAATAAAGGCACGAAGAAGAATCTTTTTTACAGGTTTATGTGTTGGGTAAGGGTTTGGGCTTTATGAATAGCTGTAGGTTTCATTACCTGTAGCGTTTCTTACGACTTCAGAATCTCATTTATATTATTACGACTTCATCATGAGACTGGGTTGCCAAAAATGTGTCCCCTGAGAAAAAGATCACCAATCTATCAAAGATCACCTCTGATCTACATGGCACAGAAACGCATTTGCAGCACACATACATACATACATACATACTCACTTACTTACTTATGCAGCAGTTATTCATATACCACTCACAGTCCAACACAACCAGGCTCTATATGCACAGCATCATTTTCTTTCTGGACAAACTTCTTTCTATGCAAATGAGGTGCATTATATAAGGCAGCAGATTCAAAAAGGTCAGTGCAATTTGACTAGCTTGTGGTTATTGGTATATTGAAAGATTCGTATGTACATTTTATAGTGACTGCAGCAGTAACTGTAGCATTTGTTTCCCTGCGCAAACTGCGATCAACAATTTTGTGGGCATGTTTGCAGCATTACCCGATTAGCATAATTCCTTTAGCAAATCATGAGCAAACAGACAGATAGACATATCATGGCGCAATTTATTTGAACCCTACCTATTGCATACATATCAGGCATGCACAATTCAATGCACACAACACGTTCAGTGTAGCCCATGGGGTGCAGATATTCAAAAGAAGATTCATCTCAGTCACTTTGCATCTCCCATAAATATTCAAATAAACTCCACATTTGTGTATCTGCCCACCACTGTCACACAATCGCTCCCAGCTGCGGCGCTGGATTTAGACTGAGTGCTTTGAAGGGACAAAGATGAGATGAATACAGAGCTTTACCTGAACCACTGTGCTCAGTGCTATTGTTGCAGGCACAATTAGATTAAGAGAAGCCATGGGAGGCGCTACTGAATTCATAGGGTAATGGTTTTATGTAGTGCCACTCTCTATACGCTGTAGTCATCTATCACAGATAGCAGAGGTCTCTGGATGTACACAGGTCCGGGACAGGACCAGCCATTCAGTCAGCGCATCTTTGACCTATCGACCTGCAATTCATCTCCAAAAGCAAGCGTGTTTAATTACATTCATAGCTGATTGCCAATTAATCTCTGCCCCTAGTGAACCCCCAGGCTCAACACAAGAGCCATTTCACCGATGAAAATCACTCGCAATTATTTGTATCTTGACCACAGAAGAAATTATCTTCTTCTTGTGCATTTCTTGGAGTGTTTCAACTATATTATCTGTCTCTGAATAGCTTTCTCTGAGATTTTCTGGCAAATTGCATTGTGGTACAGAGTAAATTGTAACGTTGTTTTTAAGAATATAGAGTTGTGAGTCTCAGCTGTATGATTCCCATATTAAACTTACAGAGAGCTCAGAAATATATGCAATTATGTTATGTAGAGAGTCAGACTCATAACCCAAAGGTTGTGGGTTTGAGTCTCGTACCGGCAGGGATTGTAGGTGGGGGGAGTGAATGTACAGCGCTCTCTCCCACCTTCAATACCACGACTGAGGTGCCCTTGAGCAAGGCATCGAACCCCCAACTGCTCCCCGGGCGCCACAGCAAAAATGGCTGCCCACTGCCTCCGGGTGTGTGTTCACTGCTGTGTGTGTGCACTTTGGATGGGTTAAATGCAGAGCACTAATTCCAAGTATGGGTCACCATACTTGGCCACATGTCACGTCACTTTCACATATTAGTTGTCTTAGGAAACTTCTTATGCATTTAGCGTTTGGTTGTACAAGTATGTGGCTCTAATCCTCCAGAATATGGAAGCTTTGATATAAAACATGGTATCTTGGATGGCCATCTGTATGGTTTTTCAGTCGGACTGTCCAGTGCAAATAAATGAATAAATAGGCTATCTGCATATTAAGTGATGTACATTTTAGAAACAATATTGTCAGTGTTGACTGTTTTTGATCTATTTTTCCACCAAAAAAATAGTTTCAAACAAAGCTACAGCCGAAATTTTCAATCTCCAATTAACACAGTGGTAATTTGTTTCTAAATGATTCTGCTAAAATGAATCAGGTGAGTCAATGATTCACTGACTCATTCATCAAGATAGCAGCTGAATCTGAAATTGCATACTTCCTTACTATATAGTTGGTGAAAAACAATATGTGAAAAGAGCAGTATGTCTGAATTCACAGCATTCATAAAACAGTTGGCGAAAAGCAGCCAGATGACTCACTAATTCCGGTAAACACTTTACTATACCATGAGGCCACGGATTTGTGAATGGCAGTGAATTCCTGAATGAATCAGCCATTTTAAACAAATCGGTTGAATGAATGATTCAGTGACTCATTCACTAAGCAGTTTTAGTTTCATATTTGTTTCATATACTCATGAGTAGTGAGTAGTGAGTACTGAGCTGTGGATTCTACCCCCTTATAATAAACACTCTACACTGCAATTTAAACATTTAGAAAACATTGTACATACTGTAATTCACATTATCTTTTGTTGTTTGCCAGAAAGAATGAAGAATATCTATCACCCATCAGTTTTATTTTTGACTGCCAACTCTTGAAAATACATCAAAACAAAAAACTATTAAAGTGATGAAAAGATGAAAGAGTTATTCTCAGTGCAATCATCACCATTTGAATCATAATGTCTGAAAAAAAAAAGATTTAAAATCAGGTGTAAGGCCACTGATCCATAGCATGTTATTGTTGCACATAAAATATTAATGTTTAGAACAGTGCAAAGAATACAAAAACATTAGAAACTCACACAAGAGTTCAGCATCACACATCATGAGATGGGTTAAAAAGAAACGGTGCCAGTTTTAGCATTTAGTGATAAAGAAATGAGAATCACTAAACATGATAAATTATGTTACAATTTAAACATGAATGCACATTGTTCTAGAAGGGAGCATCATCCCCTACCTTTTACACAGCTACATTTACTCAAATTGTTATGCTGATAATACAATTTGTAAGGAAAAATTGCATTAAACAGGGAAACACGTCTCTTTATGGGACCGCAGCATCAGCAGCATCCACAACTAAATGGATCAAAAAGTGTTGAACTTGAAATATGTTTTTGCACGAGTGCACTTGCTAAATGAAGGCGAATTGTATAAAATGGATCAAAAAACAAACAAATTGTTTATTAATGAGCTGCAGTTTTATTACATCACACACTAACAGAGATTTCCTGTCGATAGGCTAGCCTATATACAGATCATTTAGTAAGCAGAAATCTGAAATTTACCTTGACATATTAGAGGAAGATGCTGATAACTCGACTGAATTGATGCTTGAAGAACGCGCTTCCAGCAGTCATGATTATCAGCAGTTGGCGGTTAAAGTTTTCTATGCACAATTTGATTTGACGAGAGTCACGAGACTGATTACTCTCTCAATCCAATCACATTAATGGATGAAAATAAATTTAAAACAACCATGTAACGACCACAAATGGAGGGAAAATAGCGGAGTAAAAGTACAGATACATCACTTAAAATGTAATCCAGTAAAAGTACACAATTTTAAACTACTCAAAAAAGTAAAATTTCTGATAAAAAACTACTTAATTACAGTAATGTGAGTATTTGTAATTCGTTACTTCACACCCCTGTTATTAGCATGCCTATTACTAGCATATTGGCTGTTTATTAGTAGTTATAAAGCACATATTAATACCTTATTCTGCATGACCATATTTTAGATCCCTTAATCCACACCATATCTAAACTTAACAACGACCTAACTAACTATTTATAAGCAGCAAATTAGGAGTTTGTTCAGGGAAAACTCCTAGTTGATAGTGAATATGTGTTCCTTATTATAAACTGTTACTGATGCATGATATAAAATCGTATTCATATCCTCATAGCAACGATGCCGGACAAGTTAAAGGGATAGTTCACCCAAAAATGAAAATTCTGTCATCATTTACTTATCCTCAATTTGCTGGTACCCTTTGACTTCCATATTATTATTATTATTATTATTATTATTATTATTATTTATTTTTTCATACTATGGAAGTCAGTGGCTACAGTGATTTGTTACCAACATTCTTTAAAATATCTTCTTTTGTGTTCAGATACAGGTTCGGAACAACATAAATGATGACAGAATTTTCCATTTTGGGTGAACTGTCCCTTTAAATGTCAATGTTCAAATGACTAAACTTAAGTATGATCAACTTGCAAAGTGTACAATTTTAGCAAAAGATCTCCTAACATTTTTAAACACACCCTGGACTCATAAACCCACTGACTTCCACTTAACACTTAATTAGTACTGTGTTAATTAGTGGTTAATTACTCAGTAAATAATCAGCAATGTAAGACGGTTGTGTTGTGAGAGTTAGATCCACACTATGGGATTTCATCTTAATGACCTCAGTTCCCTCCTCTTATTATTCACTGCTCCGGGCAATGCAATATCCCTCGTCTCACAAGCTTAAACACTGTCCTGATACCACTTTCATCGTTACTACTCATTTGAGCAGAACCTGCAGTTTAACCAAACTTATGATGCTTTTATTCCTCTAGTGTTTTTAGTGTTACATGTCTACTCTTGCGATGTGACTGGCAGGAACACATGAACATGCTGCTCCTATAGACTTTATTTTGGATCTCAGATTTCTTCATATAGAGTGCAGCAGCTCTGGAAGTAAAAATCCCATTTATATTTTTCTCATAGAGAAATAGATTTTTCTTTTTTTTAACTATAACGTATAAACCTTTCAGAGGGAATACTGAAGAGATATTAACCAATCAGGGAAGTCACTGTTACCATGGAAATGAAAGCCAGTCCAGTCGCTCCCATGAAGTACAGTGAATGACAGAATCCAGTCAATCTCTGACACTCTCAAACGGCTCAGTTAGTTAAAACAATTATTCCGCAAGATCAAGGTTTCTTTAAAGATATAGATGAATGTTGTGAATTTTGAATGCATTTTGTTGTGAGTTTTGAAAGATTACATCAAGGTTCTGAAATTAGTGGCAAAGTGATTATAAAAAACTGTGCTTCATAAAAGACATTATGGAGAAAATGAATGGGAATGATACTTGTGAAGATGTGGGCACTCACTCTGTTTCACTCCCGTTTGCACAACAGCAGTGTTGCCAGAATGTATATTAATATATATAATATATTATATATATATAATAAATTACAATAATATATATTATATATATAATAAATTACATTTGGCCTGTGGGGAAAAAGATGACATACAAAACTACCACACATTATTTTGTCTAACAGAAATTAAATTTAACACTTAAACTTAATTATTTATAAAAATTAAAGAGGGCGATTAAAACCAACATACGAAGCCACAGCTAGAGAAAGCAAACATTTATGTAATCAGCATTTTTCTTAAAACCTCATAAGTAAAGTGACAGAGTAAGAAAGTAAACAAATGTTCTCTAGAAATAATCAAAGATACTGACTGTTGTATATGTATGTATGTTTGTAGCAGTTTAATGTGGAAAAGTTTGGACTTCTACAAGTTGTCATTATCGGTCATTTTCATTTCATTATGTAATTCGATGACATTTCAAAACACTTTACACAGACCTTTGGTGATCCTAATCCTGATGTGTCTGATTCTTTCCTGCTTTAAAAGCTTGTCTATGTGGGTTGTAAAGGCACAACTAGGTGCTTTGATTTTCCCAGCTAATGTCAGCTCTAGCACAGAATGTGAGTCATGCTTCAAAGTTGTAATTTAAAGCTGTAATGTAGCGAACAGTCTTTAAGGTTTCACGGCAGGATTGATTGTTCTCTGAGGGGGCCGGCGGGCATGGATTTTTTAAAATCTTATTTTCCAAGGCTTCTCTTCTCAAATTAAACTAAGATTCTAATGCTCTAAAGGTCTCAAGCTAAAACAAAAAGTCTAAATAGTGTAATATACGAATTTGATCAATTAGTATATGCTTTAAAATACATTATTTACGAAGATTTGAACATCAGCACACAAATCATATGGACAACTTTTATTGTCATATTTAAAAGAGCTCTTCAAAAAAGTGTTGTTTTGTTTTCCACGAGAAAATATCACCATACGGGTTTGAAACGGCATGAACATGGAAATTCATTTGAATGGTTTGAACTATTTCTGTAGGCCATCAACTAGGAAATTGCCATGAAGGTGTAATATATTTAATATGTAAACTATATTATCCCCAGTTCTAATTTGCCCAATGCGACTGTATGGCATGGAAATATAAAGATATTATAAACATTAACATTATTACTTTTTGTAAGGCTGCTTTGAAAAAAATGCATATTGTGAAAATCATTATACACAGGGGCAGGGCCTGAAACTAACACTTTGCCTCACCTGCCAATGGCCTTTGACTTAAAGGGGTTCTATTGTGCTTTTTCACTTTTTTAATTTTAGTCAGTGTGTAGTGTGTATGTTTGGGCATAAAAAAGATCTAGAAAGTTACAAATCTCACAGTCCACTCCAAAGGGAGATATTTCGTTTTTTAAGCGCATTTTACTGAGGACAGCTTCCACAACACAAGGGAGTACAGTGCTGGATTCGCCAAAAAAGCTTTTGTTGAAAGACGGAGCAAGGGGCGGGGCAGTACTGAAACATCGTCTAAGCTGTTCACCAATCACAACGCACTGGGGCAGCTAACCAATCACAACACATTTGGTTTTTCGGAAGGTGGTCCTTCATCAAAGCCGAAACTAATCGAGCCATTTGTGCCAGGCTGGGGAGAAAGGTATTTTAATAATGTAAATTATGTGAAAAATAATGTGTTTTTCGAAACACCAAGCATGAGAGCATGTTCTAGTACACCCCCAAAACAAAATCAAGACTTTGTAAAAGAGCATAATAGGACCCCTTTAAGAAAACTGTACTGGCCATGAAACTGTATGTGCATTATTATATTAAAAAAACAGGCAAAACAAATTGGGAAAACGTCTAATTGCATCATTATTTTTGTTCAATCAACTTACAAAAAATCATAAATCATGTATATTTGGTGCTTGCTGAGTGTTAATTTTAGGCCCTGGTTATGCAAATAAAACTAACTTGACTTTAGTTGAAGGTAACAAGACAAGCATAGTGCTCAATCCAACTGAACGTATGAGTGTATTTGCACACTTTTCATATAGTAAAGAAGAGTGTCCTTTCATCTGAAAACATCGCAGAGCACTGGGCCGATATGGACTGTAAACACTGACAGACGGCAGCCAGATTCACACATGTGGCTCTTAAAGCCATAGTTCACCCAAAAATCATCATTCTTTAATCCTCATTTTGCAACTCGATGACTTTTTTCATCTACAACATGCACACACACACACACACACACACACACACAAACACACACACACACACACACACACAAAATGCTCTTCTTTTCATGCATCTACAGTGAATTAAACAGTTAAAATTAGTAATTTTGTGCACTACAGTCATAAGAAGCTTTGTGGGAGACAATTTAAAAGGTGAAAAAGAAGTATTAGGTATAATCAATACATTTTGAATAATTTAATGCTATTGTGTGAATAACCATGGGATCAATAAAAAAGTAACTGATTATGGTATTTTAAACAGAATCTGATTATATAATCCAGATTACGTGTAATCAGTTACTGTGTTACCCAGCACTGATTACATTCATGAGAGTCTGTGAGAGAGGTATCAATGTCCAAAAATAACAGATTGGAAGAACATGCACTCTGGTCGTAAGCAGTATTTCATGATATTTCAGTGGTCTTTATGCATCATTTGTGATGCATACCTTTTATGACGACTGTTCACTGTAGTTGTATGGACACCATCTGTAATGCATATTTCTCTTGTGTTTCATAGAAGTAATTTGGGTTGGAATGACATGAGCGACTAAATGACAGAATGTTTAGGCTGAACTAGTCAGAAAATAGACTGTGCTGTAGAAATGATGCAAACAGTAAAGCACCAAATAAATGGAAATGCATGCAGGCGGCTAGCATGAGCTCCCATTCGTCATTATGCATGCTTTATGCAATGTCATGCAATGCTTTCCCCAGTGGTCCAGGGAATTTTTTTGTGCCTCCCAATACAAACACAAAATGGCAGCGCTGGAAAAGGTTGGTGCAATCAATCAAGTCAGTCCTCGAGTCAGCCTCACCGCACGCCACACACATCTGATTTTCCGTCTCCAAGATGGAGGCGCTGCAGAAATCTTGAGTATTTATGAGCAGATGTCAAGTTTCGATGGCAAGCATCAGGTATATGACTGAACGTTATTAACGCTCCTGCTTCATCTTATTCACGCAAACCTATCATTTATTTTCATGCTGCCTCCAGTATGAGCTCAACATATAGCTAACATGTATGGTGCTCACGTGACTGTGTGTTTGTTGTAATTTGCTTAATGTCATTACTCTAATTGGTGTACTCAGCGAAATGAAGGGCCAGCAGTAAATGGTGCTTGCATGCTTTGAGCTGAACGTTTGCCCTCTGGAATACATGAACTTTATCAGCGCTTCTGTTTTTAGACCCAGAGCTCACAGTGATGCGGTTTTCACACACACACACACACACACACACACACAGACACACACACACACACACACACACACACACACACAAAAGGTATTTTTAAACATGTATCTATTGAGCAGATTCAAAACAGACAACATAGAATTTTTCTCATGAGTATTTGTATATATTTCAAGCCAAGTGTGTTTCTACCACACATTTACTCACGTTTGCACAGACAATAAAACATACAATACTGACGTAATGACAACATCTAAATAAGCAACAAGGTACTCGAGGCATGCTCTATTGTGAATAAGTCACGGCTGAAGGCTGTTGTTAGGCACAACGCGAAGCAGAGTCACAGCAACCCCTTCAGCCGTGACTTATTCACAATACAGCACGCCTCGAGTACCTTATAAAATGGTTACCAAACAATACTAATATTAAAACCAAAAATGTATGTATTGATATGTTACTTTTTTGGAAGTAAATTCATTAAATCCTACCCTTCCACTAAAAATAGTCCCTGACAGTGACAGTAAATGGCAAGCGAATATTCCTGTAACATGCCTCATATTCCCTGCTAGCATATGTACATCACAGAGACGTCTATTTTAAGTGCGTGTTTACATCTGGAAGACGTATTTTGTAGAGGGTTTGCTCAACTGCAATACGTCTCAGGACGATTCCTGTCAGATGTCAAATAGACGTTTAGAAGATGTCTTTAAGATGTTTATGATTTAGAATGTATGTAAAACTGATATCTTAAAGACGTCTATCAGATGTTTGTACACAGCAGATGCTTTCCAGATGAAGCGATCTTTAACAGACTTCTTGCTGTACGTGTGCTTTAAGCAGCTCAAATAAAAACAGAGAGTAGGCACTGTTCTCATCCGCTGCGTCATTTATTTTATTTGTATTATTTTTTAACACATACATGATATTTTTTCACACACATACTGTACATCTGCTTATCTCTCAGCATGAGAAAACGTCTGTTTCTCCCACAAGAAAAGAGTTTCTTTGACAGCACAGAGGGCCTGGCCTCAAAATTAATGACTTATCATGTAACATTTATTTTGTTTGCTGTATAAAATTGATTTCCTCAGTGTACTGTGACTCACAAATAATCTTAAAAAAACATAAAATGATCATAAATGTAATCTGTTTTATTGTTGCGCTGTAATTCATATTTTCAGAATACAAAAGATTGCTTTTTGCGAGGAGCTGATTAAATATAAGCCTTTATTAACAATCTCCATCCTCAGTAATCATCAAATCTCACACTTACAGTTTCACAATTTGCCACCTCAAGAAGCTTTGCCAGTGAGGTCAGAATTTTTTTTTATTTAATTCAAGAAATATTCTCTACAAGTCTTATTCTGTTTGACAGTTCTGCTTCTCATGTAAATTTATGTGAAAATAAGCTAGACAAAATTACTGAGATTTTTTAATGAGATATTTTGGTAACACTTTATTTTCTTTGTTGCACGTTACATGTTCTAATTGTAGTAATAACAGAAAATTATGTATAATTACATGCAACTAAACCAAACCCTATTCCTATCCTTAACCCTGTAGTAAAGTACATGTTGTTAATTAATATTACTTAGTACATAATTAGACTGTAACAAGGACACCTTCAAATAAAGTATAAGATGTGTTTTGAATGATTTTTGTGTTACTGTATATAGGATCAGTTGGGATGCTCGAACAAAAGTTTTGATAGAATCACAGTGTTACACTTTTCATGGAAATCCATCTTTAATGGCCAACTTATAGCTCTCAATGTCTATTAAGCTAAATGTTTTTTAGTTTTTTTTGCAAATATGCCTTAAACATGTTTTTGGGTCACACTTAATTTTAAGGTCCAATTCTCGCTATTAGCAAACCATTAACTATGACTTTTGCCTCAATAAACTCCTAATTTGCTTCTAATTAGTAGTTGTTAAGTTGAGGTATTAGGATCAGGGATGTACAATATGGTCATGCAGAATATGTGCTTTATAAGTACTAATATACAGCCAATATGTTATTAATAGCTAATAAGTAAGTTAGAATTGGTCCCTATACTAAAGTGCTACCTGTTTTTGTAGCAGTTACAAAGTCTTACATGGAGAGAAAGAGAGTGGACAGAGAAGAAATAAACATTGCTCTTGAGTAAGGGGGCGGGGGGGGAAAACTCAGAAAGAGAAATCCATCAAATTCCTTTGAAATATCAAGTGAATATATCTATATGTTTTTTTTCTGCACATTCCTTTTCCATCTTTATTTTATTAAAAACCTATGAAAGATTTATCTAGTATTGGATTGTGTCTCAGTAAAAGGCATGGCGAGACTGAATCGTAATGTTGTCCCTATCAAACCTTTCAACATTTATGTGTCTTTTCCAGGTTCACTCTTTGGGAAACAAGACATCTTGATTTAATATGTGACTAACACGGATTCAGATTTGTTTCATTAGGGTTTGATATTGTTAAAAGTTATCTTAAAATGTAATTATAGAGATGCATAAAATGTCCATGACTTGTATATTACATGTAGCATGTGTATGACTTTTTCATCAACAAGATTTCAGGTTAAAATTCAATAAATGTACAAGGAAAATGTAAATAAAAATTTTAGATTCTGTAACTGGTCATGATTTGGTCATCGGTTTTTAATGTTTTCTATTTTAAATAGTTGTGCTGTGTGACAAGGGAATTTAAAATGAATTAATGTTGTTTAAAATGTTGTTGTTTTATAGCAGTATAGCATATCACACGACAGGACATCAACTTCCCAAGGGCATTTACTTACTTACAGCATTTTATTTTAAGTTATAAATGTAATAAAGATTTAAGGAGAAAAAAATAAAGAGTTACAGTCTTCAGTAACAAATGCGTGCATATATAAAATCAGAGTCAAAATAAATAAAAATTCCATCAACTACCACAAAAAAAAAAAAAAAAAAAAAGATACATAAATGGAGTATGCAGCTCATGCACTGCAACCCAAAGGGGCACACAACTCCTATGCCGCTCCTCTGGTACCATGCACATTGAAATAAAGCTGCCCTCTCCTGCCCCGACATGCCCTTGGCATTCTGTTTGGAGTTGGGAAATGACTACTCACAGGTTTCCAAAGAATAGAGCTCAGTCCGAGTCAACAGCATATTCAAGTGAGGGATGAAAGTGAAAGTGAAAGTGACGTGACATGTGGCCAAGTATGGGTACCCATACTAGGAATTAGTGCTCTGCATTTATCCCATCCTAAGTGCACACACACAGCAGTGAACACACACACCGTGAACACACACCCGGAGCAGTGGGCAGCCATCTATGCTGCGGCGCCCACCTTCGTGGTATTGAAGGTGGAAGAGACCTTTGGGTTACGAGTCCGACTCTCTAACCATTAGGCCACGACTTCCCCCTGATGAAGTACAGTTCACTGAAACACAAAACACTGAATGTTTCGACAAATCTCGAGTGGACGACAAACATGAGTTGTAAACATTGGACCAGCATATAGACCTATAGACCTGATTTTCATGTGTGTCGAATAAAAATGGCATCTCAGAGTCTGTACTATTGGATCGTCTACAGTAGTTTCTCATTTGGAGGACTCTTTAGTGCTTCAGCACGATGTTAACCTGAGGACACGCTCCGGATCACCACCTCATTCCTCAGCTGGGTTTTCTAAAATGGAAAGTTACTGCCTAGAAGAGTGGACTAAATCTAAGTATTTTATGACTGAATTTAAAACACAGATTTTAAGTTAATCGTTTCAGGGTTATTCTGCAAAAACTGCATATATATGACCAATGATTTGTGTACATAGAATCGTTTACTCACATGAAGCAGTGGCCAAAAGTGATATCTGGAGGGGACATTTGCACAATATTTGCTTTTAACTCTTTCCCAGCCGTTGGCTGAATTTTCCGGCTTTCTGTGTTTTCACTGTTATACGTAGGAGGCGCTATTACACATCTTCTGAAACAGTACAGATCCCCAGATAAAAAAACACAGTGAAGAAGAAGCAGAAACAAGTGATCACATATGTAAGCAGATGCATACTGTACGTAAAACAAATGTGATCATCAAACATTAAACAGCCTATAAATCAAAACTGCCTAATGTTACTGAATGAAATGTCGACCCAGGAGCTGTTATAAGACTGTGAAGCTTTGGATGAGTTGATGGAAGTATGTTTTGATCATCATTCTGAATCCAATCCAGTGACGTGTGTGTGGCCAAGTATGGTGTCCCATACTCTGAATTTGTGCTCTGCATTTAACCCGGTGCCTTGGGTCTCGTGGTATTTAGGGTGGAAGAGAGCGCTGGTCATTCACTCCCCCTACTTAGAATTCCTGCCGGTACCGAGACTCAAACCTGCAGCCTTTGGGTTAGTCTTTTACAAAAAAATCATGATTTTCAAAACAAACAAATTTATGCAGAGGCTCTGTTCTTCTTTTTTGATATACTGGTTATTCAAAAATGTATACAACAAAATATTCTGGGGTTCAATACTGGCGGTGGCTGGCAACATTTTTTTTTTTTAAACGCTTATTACACAACATTTCACCACATAAATAATTATGGCGATAAAATATATTGATTTAAGACTAAACTGTTTTAAAATCTCATCAGTTTGTTAGTTATCTTATAATCCATTACAGTGTACAAAACAAAAGTGGCAAAATGGCAGCAGCTGCATTTATATGAAACGAGAGAGCGAGTCGGTGATACCAGAATGACATAATTAAATAATTGTACACATAATATTGAATTGAGTTTGAATATTTTATTAGCTAACCAAACGCAAAGCTTCCACAATGAAAAACTGTTCCTAGCAAAGCGTATAGCGCTGACTTCAGTGACCCGGATGAGCCTGTGTTATCAGCTTTTACCGGTTGTTATCGAGGGATAACAGACCTCAGAATGTGGCGACTGACCAATCAGAATCAAGTATTCCACAGAGCCGAGTAATAATGCAATTAAAATTGAAATGACAAGTTGATTAAACTTAAAAGTTTAAGGCAGCAACTGAACTTAAGTTTTTAAGTTGAAATAGCTAGACACTTTTTACAGTGCAGGCCTTCCCTGTGAAATATATTCAGCAGAATACAGTGTAGGGTGGGATTGGATCCTAGATGATGCATACACACATTATTTTCGTTAGAACAACATGCACTGATGATTCATGGGCAGTGAGATTAGGGACATTCGTAAAAAAAATCCTGTAGGTGCAATCAAGTTTGCGTGAATTAGCTCATCCAGTGTGAGCTCTTGCAGTGCTGTATTTATAGCAGGATGAGCGTGAGAGCGGTAGTGTTGATGTGGCAGTGCTCTTTGACCATGCTAAGAGCTGTTCTGTTCCAGCTCTGTGAGTAGGTGGACTCTCAAGTTCCCTCTCTTTCTCTCTGTCTGCGCAAGGATCTTTGTTTTCATCTATCCTGCTACGAGTTAAAAAAGGTTTCCATGGGAACTAAATGGAGATCACTCAAAAAAAAAGATATAGTTAAGGCCGTGCATGGACTGTGATGTGGTGATAGCCGGGGGCTTGGCTGCACCATTAATAGAGGTTGTAGATGACTGGTACACAGATAATGAACCCACCACAAGACCACCTGCTTCAGATCATTCCCTGACCTGCTGATTATAATTTCATACAAATTCGGACACAAACTGCTTCCCCCAAAATTTACTCTTTACAAAAACGTTACAAAAACATGGCTGCATTACATTTAATCAAAATAAATTATAGACATGTCCCATTACTGCAATATGAAAAAAAAAAATTATAATAATGCAATATTATTTGATCTTTCAATGTATTTATACATTTACATTTACATTTACATTTAGTCATTTTGCAGACGCTTTTATCCAAAGCGACTTACAATTTGGGGATACATAAAGCGATTCTTCTTAAAGAGGCAAACAGATACAGGAAGTGCTTGTAATACCAAGTTTCTAGACATTGTTCAAATAAGTACAAGCTAGAAAGAGAAGGAATAAATAAAGAGAGAGAATTTTTTATTTATTTTTTTATAATGATGATTAAGTCAAGTAGCTTCGAAAGAGATGAGTTTTCAGCTGTCGCTTGAAAGTTGTCAGGGATTCAGCATTCCGGATAGGGGTGGGAAGATCGTTCCACCAGCCAGGAATGGTGAACGAGAATGTTCTGGAAAGTGATTTTGAGCCTCTCTGTGATGGTACCACATATATGTGTGTGTGTGTGTGTGTGTGAAAAGTTTACAAAATTGGATAACACTTTATTTTAAGGACCAATTCTCACTACAATGTCCTGTATGTGTTTTATGGACTTATTTCAGTGACTTCAAAATATTAGTTTTTCACTAACCACGCATAAACACTGTTTTCTCAAAAACACAAACATTTACATTCATGTTGCTCACATATTATATTACTGTAGCACAGTTTGTGCTGAATACAGTGTAATCAGACATTCGCTATTAATATGTTTTTAAGATACTGAAAAAAACACAAATGTCAGGGCATGTCAAAACTTCTCCAGGGCCCCAAAACCCCCTCATGCCCCAGAGGGTTAACTAATTGCTTATCAGCATGCATATCACTAGCATATTGGCTGTTTATTAGTACTTATAAAGCACATATTAATGTTTTAGTCTGCATGACAATATTTTAGATCTCTTATTCCACCCCATACCTAAACTTAACAACTACCTAACTAATTATTAATAAGCAGCAAATTAAGAGTTTATTGAGGCAAACATCATAGTTAATAGTGAATAGTGAGAATTGTTCCCCAAACGTAAGTGTGACCCAAAATAGATTTTGGTTACACTTTAGAATAGGGAACACATATTCTCTATTAATTGATTGATTGATTGATTGATTGATTAAGAGTTTTCCCTCAATAAACTGCTAATTTGCTACTTATTAATAGTTAGCAAGGTAGTTGTTAAATATGGTCATGCAGAATAAGTAACTAATATGTACTTTATAAGTACTAATAAACAGCCAGTATGCTAGTAACATGCATGCTAATAAGCAGCTTGTTAATACTGAGAGTTGGTCCTTAAAATAAAGTGTTACCTAGATTTGGTTATATATACGTACACTCTCAGAAAAAAAGGTACAAAAGTTGTCACTGGGGCGGTGCCTTGCCATTTTGGTACCTTAAAGGTACATATTAGTACCTAAAGTGTACATATTAGTACCTAAAACGTACAAAAGTGTACCTTTTGAAAAGGAACCGCCCCAGTGACAGCTTTTGTACCTTTTTTTCTGAGAGTGTAGAAAGCATATGAAATGCAAGTAAAGTTACTTTAATGTTTCAAATAACCTGTAAACAAACAAACAAACAAATGTAACATAATGTTCAATCATCATTATTAAAAAGTGATCATAACAAATTTGACTATATCTTAAATGATTAAAAGCTTCTTGTTGACAAATGAGTAAGACCTAGTGGTTTGAAGGATAGTGGCAAAGATTGGTAAATATTTAAAATTAATGAATGAGTATTTGGTGCTGCATTGTGATCATTCAATAAAGTATTTTAATGTCATATAATGAGTTTTTTTTTTAATAGGACAGGATTTTTAGATATATAAACTACCGTTACACTGAATGGCATTTTAGATGAAACAGGGCACATTCTAATGTACAAGAAAAGAAAAATCAAAGCTGTTTTAAACTTGTTTTATCCTTGAAAACATCTTTTCTGTCATGAATCCAGTCCATGGACTTCCATCCGCTCGCCATCAGAGATCGCTCTTCCATTACATTGACTCACACTACACAGACTGTTACATGTCACTCCAGACTACAGTTCCCATCATCCATTGCACTGATTACACAAACACAGCTGCATCCAATGAGACACGCTTTATAAGCCTTGGACTTCCTCTTTCGGATTGCCGAGTATTGTCTGCGTTTATCACTCTCCTAGCGATAGCAACTTTACGGAGCCATTCCGTGTTTCCTGAGTTCAAGTCTAGTCTGTCCTGTTTATTACCTGTTTTTACCTGAGTCTTGATTCTAGCCCGGTTTACCTCGTCCTGTCTGATCTCTGCCTGCCCTGTAGCTTATAGCCTGTCTTGGATTAACCATTTGCCTGCTGTTTCGGATTGTGTTTGCACCTCGCCTGGACTATCTTCTGTTTCTGGATTCCCCGTTCGCATCACCCGCAGGATTAAGTTCGCAGTCGATCAACCCACGCCTGTTTTAGGATCACTCTTGTGTCTCGTCTGTACTATACCTGTTTGCTGGTGTTGGACCTTGCCTGTTTTTTGACCATGTCTCTGAATAAAGCTATGCGTATGGATCCGCACGTCTCTCGTCTCAGTCGCCCCGTTACATTTTCATACAAACATTTGCATTTAATATATGTAAAGTAACAATACAAAAAATGGTTCTGATACAAAAAAAAAAGAAGAAGAATAAAATGAATAATAATAATTAAAAAATTGTGGTCTTAAAAATTGTCTTTATTTTATTTGTGCGATATATAATACATGGATTCTGCTTTAAGTGACGTGACATGTGACATGTGGCCAAGCATGGTGACCCATACTTGGAATTAGTGCTCTGCATTTAACCCATCCAAAGTGCACTGTGTGTGCACTTTGGCAGTGAACACACACTTTTTTCAGTGCAGAGATCAGACAGGACGAGGTAAACCGGGCTAGAATCAAGACTCAAGACAAGTAAAAACAGGTAATAAACAGGACAGACTAGACTTGAACTCAGGAAACACGGAATGGCTCCGTAAAGTTGCTATCGCTAGGAGAGGGATAAACGCAGACAATACTCGGCAATCCGAAAGAGTAAGTCCAAGGCTTATAAAGCGTGTCTCATTGGATGCAGCTGTGTGTGTGTAATCAGTGCAATGGATGATGGGAACTGTAGTCCGGAGTGACATGTAACAGTCTGTGTAGTGTGAGTCAATGTAATGGAAGAGCGATCTCTCATGGCGAGCGGATGGAAGTCCATGGACTGGATTTATGACAGAAAAGATGTTTTCAAGGATAAGTTTAAAACAGCTTTGATTTTTCTTTTCTTGTACATTAGAATGTGCCCTGTTTCATCTAAAACAAATCACTTTCAGCAGTGAACACACACACACACCGTGAAAACACACCCGGAGCAGTGGGCAGCCATCTATGCAAGGGCACCTCAGTCGTGGTACTGAAGGTGGAAGAGAGCGCTGTACATTCCCTCCCCCCACCTACAATCCTTGCCGGTACGAGGCTCAAACTCGCAACCTTTGGGTTACGAGTCCGACTCTCTAACCATTAGGCCACGACTTTAAGTATTATTAGCAGTGATTGCATGAAGTCTACTGGCAAGGCATGGCGCAAATCCTGAAAAACCACATCTCAATTTTTATGGCTAATCGCAGATGCCATGGTGAAATGTTCACTAGAGTGGGTGTGTTTTTTATAATAGCCCTTTGTGTCACTGCACTGCAGCTCTCAGTCTGCAATCAACACTATATGACACACTAACCTATTGATATGCCTGTCACGTTCTTTTTATATACACATGCTATGCTAAAAGGTAAGGGGTTTTGGTACAAGTCTTGCTAAAATGTTAGTTTTGACCTTCCAAGGTGGATCACGTTTTCCAATTATAAGCTAGTTCTTTTTGCCAGAATATTTAATCAGAATTGTTTCAATTAAAAATGTACTTCACGGTGTTGTACTCGAGATCTGACTCATTCTCTAGTACATTTTGAGTCCAAGTCCAAATCAAATGTTCATTTTCTTGGTCTTGTCATAGACTCAGGAGCATGTGGACCCGGCTTGACTCATACTGACTTATATTCGGTCTGGAGTACTACAGCACTGCGGATATGTTTTATAGTCTGTGATGGCTTACGCATGTTGTCCGCTCTGTGTTATTGTGTCTCTAGACCGGAGCACACTGCAAAGGTTTGCTAGACACTGACACTAAACCAAGCTTCATTCATCCCAAAGGAAAGCATATTTACACTGTCTGAATCATTCAGACCCTCCTCTGGTCTCGGTCTTGAATCTGACTCAACCTACTCAGGTCTCGGCCCGGACTCGGACTTAGAATGAGCTGGTCTCCACTACAACACTGGTATTTTATGTGATACGATCTAACTGAATCATTGGTTTAAATAATTCATTTTAATGGGAAAAGTAAATAAAACATGCACGTTGAGTTTTACTAAATAGATTGTTTAGTTATCCATGTCAAATTAGATAATTAAATTCTCTGTTCAGTAACATGTCTTCAAGTCACCAGAAGCCTGCTTGTCTAGAACACCCTTTATTAATAGCATCAGTCCTTTGACTCCTTTAGCACCTACAGCTGAACGGCTTGAGTCATGTTGCTAATTTTAACCCAGCCTCTGACCTCCCTTGTGTCATGTAGGACCCAATAAAGTCTCAGAACCTGTCCAGATTGCCAAACCAGCAGGACCCTTCTGAAGTTGCGTTAGAGCTAATGTGCATCATTTTGTATGATCAGGGTTTTAAGTATGGGGTGAGAACACCAAACCAAACAGATCCAACCTGGATTAAGTGGTTACACTACTACACTCCATCGGAACTTTCTCTGTGAACTCACAATTTGATCCTGATCCTGTCAAAAGACAAAACAATTCCCTGCTGGCAAGACTTAGCGTGAATTATTTATTGGATGATAATTAATAGATCATTGTGAAGAATTAAAACACATTTACACAGCAACAGGAAATACCACTGGTGTCACAAAAGCTTGAGAGGAATGCTGAAGAGAGGAAAATAGTGACATAAAATTTATTAAACCAAACAAAAACTTAGAATTGATTTAAAATATAAAAGTTTTTATTTCAATTAAAAAGCTTAATATCATTTAATTACTATTATTGGATGTTAAACTAGCTAGCAGCATGTAAAGGCTAAGTACAAAAATATAATTCAAAGAGGAGAATGTTTGTAATTGCAACTTACAAACAAAAAGAAAAGAAAAAAGAAGAAAATAATAGAAAAAGAAAGGAAGAAAGAAAATGCACACACACACACACACACACACAACACAAATTAATAATACATTTTAATATGCACCAAACCTACAGTACAGGGTTGTGGGGATGCTGGAGACTGGACAGATAGGCAGTCCATTGCAGATATTTTTGATATGTACTTGCGTTGAAAACTTGCGTACACGAGCTGAGACCAGACGTGAGATTTGATCGTAGCCACCGCTCACGTCCATATTGATAAATTCCAAGTTTTGCGTTGAAACGACCGTACGCCCAATTTTCTGTCGTACGTTCATTTCATAAATGAGGCCCAATATTTCCTATGTCAACGATCAAACTGGATAGTGATAAACTCCATAAAGACACAAAATCAAATGGTGCTACCGTGGTTGTTTGGTATTGTCTGAAGTATTATAAAGTACTATGTATATAACTTAGTACATGACAATCATTTAGTACCATGGTATATATCAAAATACCATGCTATTATAATTAAATCCCATTACTGTCCCTTTGTATACTTTCCAACTGATGTTTGTCCCCTTAAAGCGGGTGACATGGCCATTATACAGTTTGCTACTCAGCAGTTTGATGTATATTGCGCAGTCCAAGTCACCTCTTAATGCAACATTTATATGCTGGTTCAATCTCGGAAATGCAGTATGGTGCTTCCTCGTGCTGTCATAAACTTTTATCGAGTTGTGCTGTAACTAAAAAAATGCACTGGTTTGGAGTATGCATTTGCATGCATATGAGCTGCTGTGTCTGACTCGGAATGCCAGCCAACCATTGCGTTAACAAGACACTGAATATCATATAACTGTTTATTCCTCAGGAGACCATATGACAGCTTTAATCTTTTCAAATTAGATTGCATTGGACATGTGAGTAAACGTGGAGCAGAACAGTGGGCCTGAGAGCAAATCAGTCACTGAATATAGAGGACATGATGATGCAGTTTTCAAAGCTGATGGGTCCTCAAGCAAATCCCGCATTTAATGGGTATAGCAAATTAAAGAGAAAACTAAAATCACGTAGTCATACCTTCCTATCCATTCTCAACATTCGCAAAACAAGATTTCCACTCTTCACTAAACACGTCATTAATCAATGCCAGGGATCGACATTTGCCCTACAGTAAAATACTGCAACTCATCCAGTTAAAAAGAGATTTCCTCAAAGATGGCCAGAGATTCATCTTTAAAAATCAAGCATCATTATTATTCATAATGATGTAAGAAAAAGGCATGCAAATGTAAACACAGCTGATTTTGTGTACTGAATGTGGTTACAGTATTTACCTCATTAGCACAAATTGGCCACATTGAAATTGTGAGCCGAAGTACAATATACACATGTGTGTATCAATCACCGGCACTAAACCTGCAGCTGAGAGACCCCTCACCCCCACCCACAAGGGCTTTCACAGATCCCCAGCCCACTGCAAATTAAGCATCGTCTCAGTCAATAGTGCATTTAATGCTTGCTAACTCCCGTTGACTTGATTGCAAAGATACTATTTAAACTGAGCTGGATGTTGACATCACTGAATTCAATGATGAACTGTCTTTAACTGAAAAATTTGTGTTTACTATTGTCATTTTGCATTATTGACACTATTTTCCTAATTAATGCTGTTCAGTTGCTTTGACACAATCTGTATTGTTAAAAGCGCTATATAAATAAAGGTGACTTGACTTGACTTAACTCGATATTCCAGTTTTATAAATGCAAGGCATGCTCAAGTGAAAGGTGATGTCCACTTGTCAAAGCCTCCAGATGAAGTTGTTTACATCCTTTGCTCGGCATATTCAGAGTTCATTGACAGGTTCGTGAGTTTTAATTACGATTATGCAAGAGGAAGACTATGGCTTGCATTACTGTTCATTTGAGAATAAAGTAGATGTGATTGCTTGAGGCATCGTTCCTTTTTTCATTTTACTGTCTGCTTTGCCACACACACTGAATTTTAATGAGGATCTTTCCGAGCATCTCCAAGGCATGAGTTTTGATTACACGCATCTCTTTTTGTATTTTCAAACTTCATTGGAACCACGCTCTCCCTCAAACATGCCAATCTGACAACAATACGCACAGTTTCCCCTAGAAAGAAAAGCAAACAAAAAACAAGAATGACAGCTCGCATTAGCCCATCATCCCCAACGGAGGATTACATTGATCCCTTCAGAGATTAAATCTGTTGAATTAGATTAGGCACTTTACCTATGTTTGAAGCATGCAGCAGCCGGTTTCAGCCCAACCAATCATGCCCTCCTATTTGGGCAGCTTGAGCGCTTGCTGGCAGTTGCACAGGTGGAGGTTCACAGAGAGCTTTTTCCCATTCACCCAGGTCATTGCAGCTGGCCCCGGTGTCTTCTTGAGCAGACGGGGATGGGCGGCTGCTCGGACCTCTCACATCTCCGGTGGATCCCTGCAGTGTGCGTACGCTCTCAGCAACTGCTGGATGCAACTTTCCCCCGTATTCTCCACCTCACTGGGTTTGCAGGCATTTCCCTTCCTTTTGTGAGATCCAACGAGTGTGACTGAGATGCAGGGAGGGATAGAGCGTGAACGCAGGAGAGGAGGAGAGAAAGGGAGGGAGAGAGAAAGAGAGAGGGAGGGCGCAGGAGAGAGACGCTTCATTTATTGGCATAAATCAGGAGGGGAGAGAAGAGGAGGGTCTGTAGTGAGACTACAGTACATGTCAGTCACGTCCACATTAGAGTGTGAGTGCACATCCCAAGAGATGCTCTCTGGACATGTGTGATTATGGGTAATTTTGCTTTGATATCACTGCATGCTGGGTTTCCCTGTCTGTCCTTGAGCCGTGACAGTGCTTATACTAACAAAACTCATATATACGTGCCAAGACCGGACGATCAATCACGTACACGAGCATGCAGGGAATGCACTGAGGCAAAGAGGCTGCATGCATCTCCCAAGGAGGAAATTTACATTAAAGACTTCCGCAGGGAATATGGGATGGATGTGAGCTATCTTGCGGGCTGCTCTTTGAAAACCTCCTGGGAGAGGACAGAAGGAACACTGAATTGCTAATCAAATAACCCAGCAAATTAGCATTGTTAAATACTCAAACCAGTGCAGGATTACGGAGTGAAGATGCTCTCTCAGTGAGGCGATCTGGAGTTTCCCATTTGGCCAGAACCTTGAAGACAACATTAAATGGCATTCACAAGCCATTTTACTTCCGGAATGTGACGTTTTTATTTTACATTTACATTTACATTTAGTCATTTAGCAGATGCTTTTATCCAAAGCGACTTACAAATGAGGACAATAAAAGCAGTCAAAACTAACAAAAGAGCAACAATATATAAATGCAAATGACAAGTCTCGGTTAGCCTAACGCAGTACACGTAGCAAGGTGTGTATATAGTCCAAGTACTGAGCCCTGAGGCACCCCAGTAGCTAGATGTTGTGACTTAGGCACCTCACCTCTCCAAGATACCTTGAAGGACCTATCTGAGAGGTAAGATTCAAACCACTGGCGTGCGGTTCCTGAGATGCCATTTTCCAATAGGGTTGACAGGAGAATCTGGTGGTTCACCGTATCAAAAGCAGCAGACAGATCTAGCAAAATAAGTATAGAAGATTTGGAAGCCGCTCTTGCCAGTCTTAGGGCTTCAACAACTGAAAGCAAGGCAGTCTCGGTCGAATGTCCACTTCTGAATCCAGATTGAAATGTGTATTGAATGAGACAGGGATTGATTTTATCCATTGGCAATTGATTGGATTGTTAATAACACTGAGTTATGGAGGTTTACTACTCTCCAGAAACACTACCAGCATCTTTTGAGGAAGCCTTTTGATCAGGACATGGAAGCTGAAGGTCAAGTTCACCCTTGACAGCATTTCAGTGTATCTCAATGTTGATGTTCGCAAAAAATGTGTCTTATGGCATAATCTTTTCAAAATGATATTACAGTATATTACTTCTTGCACATTTTGTGAGTTTCAAAGTGAAATGGTGCTAAAGGTGTGTTACATTTTCTCTTAAATGGATCAACATGACTGTGGCAACTTTTGTTTTATGTTGGTTAATGCACGTATAATGGTAGTTTGGAAATAAAATGTGACCAAAACTTACCCTAAACCAGTGGCGACTCATCAGATGAGGCAAGGGAGACACAGCCTACTCAAAATTGTGAAGTGGAAAATGGGTAAAGAACAATTTGCTGTTAATAAAATTCCTAGTTATTAATTTCATGTTTCTAATTTCACCATTGCAAATATAAAATATTATTTTTACTATTACTTTTACTTTCTCATTTTCTTATTTTTTTCTCTCTAAAAATGACTTAAAAAAGCTGATTCAAGAAGTAAAACAAACAAAAAAAACAACAACAACAACACACTGCTCTAAATCAAACTTAGAGCAAAAGCAAACGTTAGAATACATTTGCTTCAGAAACTACACAAATTAAACTTGCTTCGACATGGCACTGAGTTATTCAATTTAGTTTCATAACTCATGTTTCATGTACATGAACGCTCTGCATTACAAGTGCAGTGCTGTACCTGGTGATTTACAGAGTAAGTTTAACTACAACGTCTACACAGGTGATGCCAGCTGAAATAGAAAGTCATTAATACATTTACTTTTTTGGAATAAGATACAACAATGAATCATAAACAATAAGATCAGAAATGTGCTTTCAGAAAAAAAAAAAGTGCTGTTTAGATTTCATGTGATTGCAAGGGTGTGACTCAAAAACGAGTGTGCAGGAGAAATGAGAAAGCATGAGACAAAATACAAGACAGGAGACATTTACAGAGAGCATGTGGCAGGATACAAAGCAGCTCGCCCAACTGTCTTTGTGAGCAAATAGTTTCCCTTGTCAATCAGCCCCTCAGGTTGGGCCAAGCTAATACTTCCAGAGCAGTTTTGATTTACACAGGCTCATGGTGTTGACATGTCTGTGTGTTTAAAACTAACAAAACATGCAAAATTGAAGATTATGTATAAGTTTTAAATGTGCTTTTCAGACTTAACTAATGATGATTGGTTTCCTGTAAACTTGACCAGATGTGAGAAACAATCTTCCAAGGACAATACCGCATGTCAATCCACTTTGTCATTGAAATGCTAGTGACAAACATAATTTTAAATCATTGCATTGCACCTGAAATGATCTTGATAGAGGACCTTGACAACAGTGATAAATCCAAGAATGAATTAGTGAAAGTTTACCTTTTACTTCAAGCAAAATTCTCCACCAAACTTGCTTGGCCAGGGATCAAACTAATCTTTTCATTAGACACATACTAAAGAATTCAACACTTTCTTCATCTGACAGTCTGCCTATACTGGAATATGACTCCAAACTCTAAAGATCTGCCCCATTAGCCGCCAAACTGACATGCTCCCTCCTCTTTGTTGCCATGTCAAACAATTCCCTCGTCTCATGCTAACACCTCATGTCAACTCTTAGTAACAAAGCCATGTTAGCCCTGTCACTACATTATTTGTACCCTCATTCCAACAGCCAGAAGGAGGATATATTTCATGGGTATTAGTTTTCAGGTGAATAGTCAAAACAACAGCCTCTGCTATGAAACTGTATTTGCATTATTTTGTAAAAAAAAAAAAAAAAAAAAAAAAACCTTGTCATGTTCAAACTAATCATAAACTAGTTATATAGTCAGATTAAAGAAAACATATATAATGTATGACTATATACAACTATACATTTATACATATGATTATATAATTTTTAAAAGATATACATTATTGTTATTATTAAATAAACCAATAAAAATTAACAGCATTAATAGCAATAAATTTAACAATAACAATAACAAAACAATACTACTACTACTACTACTAATAATAATAATAATTATTATTATTATTATTTTACAGAACAACAGTACAATTGTTAGTAAAGAGTCTTAATTTCTTTATATAGAATTGTTCAACCACACAGCTATTATTTTGGTGGAAAGAACTTATCTTTAGTTGAAAGTTTTATAAATGATTTGCAATATAAATTGGGAATATGGTTGGTGTTTTTCACATTTTCAAATAGGAGTTATAATTGGCCCAAACTCACAGTGCCTGCAGAGCAAACAATACACTATGAACGAGCCGTTCTGAGACCCCAAAAACACCAGATCATGAGTTGCTTATTCAAGTAAAAGAACTTGTGCATTGGGCTATATTATTAAATCATAATTTAATTGCAGGCTGTTGAGGATATCCAAAAGTGTAGAAAGAAACACAATGTAAATAAATGCAACATAAAACAGCTTAAGATAAACAGCTTAACATACCCACATCAAGATATGAAGCGAGACATCAAAAGACTATAAATACCCAAGAAAACAAGAAACTTCACTAGACACAGGTGATACTAATTGGCAACTAAGGAAACAAACTCAAACAAAGGAAGTAAGCAAGTAAGTAAGTGAAAATTGAAACAATAGGGGAAAATACAAACTAAAAGTCCTTTGGAACATTGACCAAACATGATAATTAAAGCCTTAAATTGATAGTCATATCTCATTCTCCCAATCATGCATTGCTAGAAGTCATAAAGTCATAAATTACCAGCTAACTAGCAAGAAACATTGCTTCATTAACTTGCCAGTGTTGACTTTTGCTCATATTATTGTTTGGTGAGAATTAAATTTGGACACTGTGTGTAGAACAACTTATCATAAACAAAGAATGTACAACCTGGTATACATGACAACATAAATCTGCAATGTGAACAAACAAGCAAAAAGAGAACAAGACACAATATTAAACGTGTGAATGATTGTGATATATCAAGCAACAGAAGTACTAGCAGCTATGGAAAGTTTATCTGGTGTCTTTTGGTGGTGGGATTAGGAATCCCTGGGGTTCAGCCAAGTTCAAAGTGAACACAAACATGTTAAACATTAATGCCTACTGGGCCTGGCAAGAGTTGACATGTCTGGCTGATTTTAAATGGTCTATGTGTGTATAAATCCAAGGATATACTGACCCTTGCCAACCAGTGTCTTCACTTATCAAATGCAAATTTTATGGCAAATCTGGGATTTCTGGATTCAGATACATCAGTGAATCAATTTGAATGGTTATAGGTGCACTAGTTCAACTAGTAAACCTGTTGTTAACCACCTCAAGGAGATATAAAATGGATTGAAGACCATCTCAGTTTATAAACAGGCAAGCTACCTTAAGGCTATTCACAAAGGCTATCCTAGTGAATCACTGTCACCACACTCACCAGCCACTTTATTAGGTACTGCACACCTTGCTAGTACTGGGTTGGACCCCCTTTTGCCTCCAGAATTGCCTAAAGGAATTCTCCATGGCATAGGTTTTACACAAGGCGCTGGAAACATTCCTCAGATAATTTGGTCCATATTGACATGAAAACATCATGCAGTTGCTGCAGATTTGTCAGTTGAACATCCATGATGTGAATTTCCCATTCCACCTCATCCCAAAGGTGCTCTATTGGACTGAGATCTGGTAACCATTGAGCCAATTTGAGTTTAGTCATTTTCAAGAAACCAGTTTGAGATGATTTGAGCTTTGTGACATGGTGCGGTATCCTGTTGGAAGTAGCCATCTCAAGATGGGTCCACTGTGGTCATAAAGGCATGGACATGGTCTGCGACAATACTCATGAAGGCTGTGATGTTTAAATTATGCTCAATTAATACTAAGGGGCCCAAAATATGCCAAGAAAATATCCCCCACACCATTACACCACCACCACAAACCTGACCTATTGATGCATGGCAGGATGAATCCATGCTTTCATGTTGATTACGAAAAATTCTGACTCTACCATCCAATGAGATGTTGAGACTCATTAGAACAGGCAACCTTTTTCCAGTCTTCTCTTGTCTGGTTTTGGTAAGCGTGTGTGAGTATGGTTTTCAGGTACTCTTTACACCTCTGCCGGTGGGTGTAGATATGATTCTTGTTAGAACATAATACCATGATTAATTACAACCTTAACTGATTGGTAACAGAAATAGTGCAGAATTGTAATGATTTCTGATGTTTTTTTATTAATACTATTTAATACTTTTTTTTTCAAGGTTTAAATTAGAATTGAATAATCAATTTCCAATGTGATCCTACTGAACTCCACTGTATTTATGTGTGAATGTTGTGTTTTATGCATTGTGATTTAGACCACTGAGGAACATTGAGGACTGTGTATACCAAGTTTAATTCTCACACTTTAAGTAAGTAATAAGGTACTCGAGGCGTGCTGTATTGCAAATAAGTCACAACTGAAGGCTTGTATCAAACATGGACAAACTCAACTTTTGGGTTACAAATTTAATTAAAAAATGTGACTCAACAGCTGGGTAAGTCCATATTTGACCCATAGTTGGGTTGAAACAACCTGGCATTTTTTTAGAGTGTATGAAGCTCAAATAAAAACAGAGAATAGGAACTGTTCTCATCTGCTGTGTAAGTTTTTTTTTATTTATTTTTTTTATTGCTCATATATAATATTTTTTTCATACACATACATCTGCTTATCTCTGAGCATGAGAAAACGTCTGTTTATTTGACAGTGCAAAGGGCGTGGCCTCAAAATTAAAGGTGAATAATCCAACATAACGCCACTCACAATTCATTACCTAAGTAATGAACAATACATTTTTGCTGAAATGCATAATACATGGAACACTTTTAACTATACATTGAGTGTTTGTGTTGCTAAAGGTGGTTGTTGAGGGAGTTGCGCAGTGATACACAGAACCGTTGGGTGAAGCAGTCATAGCTGTTTATCATGAATAAAACTCAACTATTGACCAGTCAGAATCAAGGACTGGAACTAACCATTTTATAATAGTATTTATAGCTCCTAACAGGCCTTGGGAATGATTATCTGAAAATGTACACTGATATGCAGGTGCGACGGACGTTAAATTAAATGCATACACCTCTTTTGCTATTGTTGCCGTAGGCTGCAGACCCCTGTCGTAGCATATCACAGTGTGTTTATTTCTGTGCCCTTCTCTCATCTACTTCCCCAGTACCTTTTCATTTCCCTGTAGGTGGCACCTGAACTAAGACAGCACCCCTGTCCTCAGCACGACTCCTTTTCCCAGACTTCAGTGGAAAAGACCTTAATGTGCAGCCAGCATGCCAGATGTGCTGTGATTAACACCTCTGATGAAGGTGTCAAACATCCTGCAGTGTTCCAGCAGGGTTACAAACCAACTGCTCACTCTGAAAACATCATGTGGACCTTTGAAAGGTTTTTCTTTATATTGTTTCCACCCCCTGGTCACCATCCATCTGGATTCACTGCAGTTTGCATTCCAGGTGTGCATGACACCCTGATCTGAATGCTCCACAGGGCATCCTCCCATCTGAATACGACTTACACCACTGTCAGGAATGTGTTCTACGTCTTTTCCAGCACCTTCAAATCCATTCTGCTTTTGTGACTTGGGTGCGATCTCATGGCAATGCATGGTGTGCCTGTAACTATGGAAACAGATGGACAATCGCCTGAGACCTCTGGTGGGGGAATTGTGAATCTCTGTCATTATTATTTTTTTACATTTCCTCCCACTGCACGTGACTGATTAAATGATTGATTGGTTTAGTCATTTTCGAGCACATCACAAGCAAATATGGGCTGGATCAGAGCATTGTGTCAAGGACTTCCTATCTATTGTCATGGGAATAATGCTAAAAATAGCCTGCTGATTCCAGTCAGTTAAAACTCAGAGAGCAGATAGCCATGTAACAGAAACAAGCTGTAAAGTCTACAAGCAGACTGGAGGTCTTGAGATCATAAACAGAAGCACATTGCAACATGTAAAAATGTTAATGAAGCATCTTGAAAAAAATGTTAAAGAAAAATTATAAGAGCACATTTTTAAACATGCATGTCTTAAATAAATCACTTCAATATTCTTATTTTCCAGCTAATTTTTTAATAATTAGTTTTTCTAATATAAAGGGCAAAAAAAAAAAAAAAACATATTCTGTATGTGCTATATACATATAGCATTATTTCCTGCATCTCATCTGTAGCCCCAGTATCACCAAATGCCATTTGCTTTTTATAATAACATATACAGCTACAATTATATTTGTTTTTTAAACAATATCAAAAAGTTTCATGCTCGAATGCATGTAAAGGGAACAACTGACATGGAGAAGAAAGAGTGAAAACGATGTATTTCTTAACATGCATTGCATTAAAATAAAGTAACAAGAGGAATGTCACCCAGAGTAATGCAGTAAAAGGGCAGTTTTTTTTAATTAGAAATCAAATTAAAGTAAAAGTACCCATCTCACAAATTTTCCACAAATTTAATCATCAAAGTAAATGTACTTCGTTACCCACCTCTGATTACAGTACAACAAGAACAAGAAGAAAGCTAAAGTCAATGCATATGCATGCATATTTAGCTTTTAAATTTATTTTAAAAAAATGAATAAAGGTACTGTGTTTATTTATTTATTTACATTTAGATGGATGTAAATTGCTGCAAAACTTTCATCAGGCTCAGAGGTACACCAAATATTAAGAATGAATCCCAAAAATCCATAATTTCCAGCATTACGAATGAACAATCTGAAAATCAAAGAAAGCATTTGATCAAGGTCCTGGTATTTTACATTACATCTCCCAACTTGCCGAAGGCTAACCTTCATTCCTAATGCATCAAAAAAGCTCCTCAAACAGATTCTCTCAGATGTTCCGGAGCTTTCCATGCATCCTTGCCTCCTCCATGCCTCATGAAGCATCTCTACTACTCCAAAACATCAAAACTCAGCTTTACGCTGCTCATGTGATGTTGATGTTTTTCTATTAGCTTTGGATTTCACCCCGGTGGCTAATTTTTTCGCATCGTCAGATTTTTGACTGTTGTTATTATGCTTTCCTGTACAGCAGCAGCCCAAAAGATCTATCAGGAGCTGGCAATCTCCTTTTGTTTATGTTTCTAATGAAATGGCTGTCCTTGCAGGATGCCTGTGCATGAAAACTTTATCAGTGCTCTGCATGCTGATTGGGACCAGCAGTGTTTGTGTTATCAGGACAGACATCTGGATAAAGCATTCAGCCAATCTCTTCAGGAACATGTGGAGATAACCGTCCTAACTGATGAAAACTTATTACATGAAGATATATTTGGTTCAAAATTTCATTGTTGATTTTCGTGCCTAGATGCAAACTGATTGACAACAATGTTTGGTGCTGCTCTGATCCTTCAAAGCTGCATTACGACTGGGGTGAGATGGCATATTTTAGTACAGCTTTTATAGACTCAATGTTTGCACAGAATCTGCACAATATAAAATATATTTATCGCAGAAAAAAATGGTACAACAGCTGTCACTGGGGCAATACCGTTCCATAAGGTAGTATTATGCACCATTTAGGTACTAATATGCCCCCATAGGGGTAAATACGATGCTAAGATGTACCTAAAGAGTACCGTCCCAGTCACAGTTGTTGTACCATTTCTGTGTAATTATATCTTGCTCAGTGTGCCCAGTTTGTCTGCACAATGAAGACAAACTTACCTTTACAAGTGAGTAAAGGTAAATGAATTACGACTGGGGTGAGCTAATGATTTTAGCTTACTGGGCTTATTAGAATTAAATAGTTCCAATACGACACTAAAAATCTTATTTAAGTGACTTATTAATCACTTATTAATCTTATTAATAAGTCACTTATTTAGAATTTTGTAAAATGTTTTTATTTTTTTATTTGTTTTTTTTTATCAATATATCAGGTTGCATTTTACTGATTACTATCTCAATTAAAATTCATATCAATACCGGTTTCATAGTTTTATCACCAGATTCTATCAGCCAGTAGTAAATTGATTTCAAATAACTCAGTAACTGTAAATAAACAACAGATAAAGTGGCAGCAACAAATATCTCATTGCTTCAGTTTCTCTAGAGTTTATTTCTTTTGTCATTTCAAACCACAGAAAATGATAGCGCTGCATAGGTGGGTCAGTTATCCGATTTACGGTCAGATCTATTAATTTAAATAATTTCTTTTCAACAAACTGGTCAAAACATATCAATGAGTCACATATCAAATCACTCAAAAGAGAAGAGCCTCAGACTGGTATCCACTGGAAAATCTGAACATAAGAGACTGAACATAGGTTTTCAGCTTTACATTTGCTGCTGATTAGGTTTATGTGTGGTAAGATTTGTTAATGTGACAGACGTCTCTCTCTATCCTGCAGAACTGTTTGTGAACACTAAATCTGCTAAATATTTCCATTGTACCAAGATGTCATCTGTTTAATATGAGCTTCTTTCAAGCTGTTAATCTATTATGGCTGGATGCACTCATAAAAAAGTCAAACAATGTTTGTTGAATAGACACACTGCATAACATACTGCATCTCACAACAATAATTTACATACTGTAGACCTACATAAATGTATTGAAAAAAAACTGTTTTAGTATATGTTTTATAATAAAATAACAGTATTATTTTGGAAGACAAAAGAAAAAAAATGCTGTAAAATAAAATTTAATTTGCAATATTCGTGTTTAAATTGATGTTTATGTATATAATGTTAAAATATGTAGAAGTATAATATAAATTCAATATTTAATGATTCACTTTGTAGAATCACAGTACAAACTTAAAATGAAATTATATATATATATATATATATATATATATATATATATTATGAAAAAAATAAAAATGCAATATTTATTAATTAAAAACATAAAAAAATAAGTGTAAACATACAGAATTATCGACTGATCATTATAATTTTCTCGAAATTTAATTATAATTACAAAAAAATAGCAAACATGTTGTATTA
>NW_015539861.1:412947-417077 GCF_001515605.1 Sinocyclocheilus anshuiensis
TATCCAAAGCGACTTACAAATGAGGACAATAAAAGCAGTCAAAACTAACAAAAGAGCAACAATATATAAGTGCAAATCACAAGTCTCGGTTAGCCTAACGCAGTACACGTAGCAAGGTGTGTATATATATATATATAATATATATTATATATTATACACACACACACACATATACACACAAACACACATATATATATATATATATATATATATATATATATATTATGAAAATGAAAATGAAATACAAAATGTAATTTTAAATGCTTAAATATGTATACTGATTAACAGCAGACAAGTGTTTTTTTTATTGTTTTATTTTATTTTTTAATTGCATTCAAATACAAGATTTCAGATTTTGGTGAAACAGGTAGATGAAGAAAGATATTGTGCTGTTGAGCTGACGGGGTTGTGGTTGTTACAGTCATGTTCCTTTAGTTTCATTATCATAGACTTTTATAACTTTTAGTTTGTTTCACATCATGCTCCTGCACACCTGTTCCAGTGCCACGCTTTAGTTCATATTATCACTGTGTATTTAAGTTCCTCTGTGTTCACTCCTCAGTTGTCCGGTACTGTTTGTGCTACACACACTGTTTTGCATCTTGGTTTACTATTTGGATTACCTTCTGTTGTTTTCTTTAAAAAACTGTGTTGTTTTATTGACTTATTTACTGGATTTGTCTTCATCTGTTAGGAGTCTTGGGAGTATATATTACAGTGGTCTTTTTTCCCCTTTTTCTTTTTAGCTTGTATTTTCCAGCACAGTTTTATATTGTCTTCCACAACACCTGGGGGCCCTGCATGGTTCTGATAATATATGAGGACTAACATTACAATGCCTTTTAATTCAGAATCTTAATTATACAGTGTATTATTAAGTAAAACCAAAACATATCACAAAAGGTCTCTACCAGAAGTGACAGTGCAATATAACAGATAATGAGATAAAGAGTCGCTGCGTTCGAAACCGCATACTTCCCTACTATATTGTAGGCAACAGCGAATGAAGGCAACAGCGAATGAATAAGTATGTGTGAATCCTCAGTATTCATAAAAGAGTAGGCAAGAATTACCTGGATGGCGTACTAATTTTTGTGTGTATACTAATGTTGCGTCCGAATACAAAAAGAAAACAGTACATGAAAAGAGTAGTATGTCCGAAACCTCAGTATTCATATAAGGGTAGGTGTGAATCTGATGGACAATTTTCTATCCCAGGAGGCCACGCGAGAGGACACGTCATAAAGAAGAAGAGGAGGATATGTCATAATTGAACATGGTGGAGAAGATGGATGAGGGTGTGTAGGAGCCACATTTAAATTCTTGATTAAGTCTGGTTTATTTATTTTTGTATTTCAAACATCATGATTTAAGTATATGAGAAAATATTATGTTTAATTCTTGGATTAACTTGTCATGTGAATTTAATTACTCTTTATGCGTCACTACGGCGCGGAAGTGCAGACCATAATAGTCAATTAGTGTTGTTTGGGAGGAACAGGTTAGAGGTGGAGAGCAACAGTTTCTTCAATGACGTGCAATTGTATTTCATTTCACGTTATTGGAAGTTTTTATTTTGTATTTGCTTGGAAAGTAAACCAGAGATCGTGATTAATAAACCACGGTGTTTTGTTTGTTACAACCACATCTCTGTGCATGCTTTTATGGACATTGTGTATCGGGGAGACCCCTCCGCTAACCTCAAGGGGCTAAAGAAAGTTTTTAAAGATTAGCCACAACATTATTGAAGAAACTCGCATAAGATGAGATCGATGAGGTACAAAGGACTGTACAATAGATTACCGATGTGGAAGGACACGATTTGATGAGCGCAACATGCATGCGCACAAAAGGAATTAAAGGCAGCTTTGGACCAGATAGACCATCAGCAAGTTCAGGATGCATTGCTGAGCAATCATGTTAAGTGGACCCACCATTTGCAGTCTGGGAGAGGCTGATCAGACTAGTAAAAACACTGCTTTCGGTGCTAAATCAACAAACACTGGATGATGACATGTTACAAACAGCTTTGTGTGAGGTTGAATACATTCTATATGACCAGCCTATCACAATTGTATCAAGTGACCCAAATTACCATGAGCCTCTAACACCAAATCACCTTTTGCAGTTGAAATCAAAGCCCATTTTTCTACCTGGACTTTTCAATAAGGATGACTTGTATATTAGGAAGCGATGTAAACAGGTGCAATACCTTGCAGACCTTTTCTGGCAAAGATGGACTACTGAATATCTTTCTTTAATGCAGCAACGACAAACGTGGGCTAATATCAAGAGAAACTTCAATGTAAATGACATAGTAGTCATAATAGACCATACAGCACCAAGGAACTCTTGGCTTTTGGGTCGTGTGGTGAAGAGCATGCCAGGGCCTGGAGGTCTTGTCCGCAGTGTCTTGGTGAAGACTAAATCTTAAAAGACTAAAAGTTTTCCAAAGACCCATCACCAAACTCTGCTTACTTCTAGAAGCTGAAATATCAGATTAAGAGGCTGACAATGTATTGTCAGTTTTCTATGGACTGTTTGATAAGCACACTTTCACATATATCCTGACAAACCAGTACATACCATGGCGTGCTCACACACCAGTACATATCCTTACATACATGAACTTTTCAATTTTACACCACATATACACTCAAAATTTGCATATATTTGAACAAGATAGCGCTGCACATGGCCACCTCGGTTTGTCGCTCCTTGGTACTTTTACTGTTTTTGTTTGTTTGTCCTGTCTTAAGAAATGTTTTTCCGATCAGCTTTACTAGAAACGAACTCCTGGACATAAAAAATAGCACACCAAATAACTTTTTGCCGACGTTTGAACAATCAGAAGTTTTATTGGACATTTTAGTCGGAGGAGCTGCGTTCCTATACAAGCGCTCCAGGCGACGCAAGCGAGGGAAGCGCGCTGGTGCACTCGTGAAATTCAGATAGCGCGGTTTTAGGACTCCGCTGCAGAGCATTCATCTGGCGAATCTCCGCTCCCTAGCAAATAAATCAGACGAACTACAACTCCTCACCCGCACAAACAAGGACTTTCTAAACTCTGCTGCGCTTTGCTTCATGGAAACCTGGCTGAAAGGAACCATTCCGGACAGCACGCTTCATCTAATGGGCTTCCAGCTGTTCAGAGCAGACCGAGTCATCGGGGAAAACGAGAGGCGGTGGATTATGTTTTTATATCAATGAAGGCTGGTGTACAGACGTGACAGTTTTAAAGAAGATGTGCTGGCCAAATTTGGAAGCTCTTTTATTAACTGTAAGCCTTTTTATTCACTGCGGGAGTTCTCCTCGTTTATTCAGGTGAGTGTGTACATTTCTCCTGACGAGCATGTGAGCATGTGAGATTTTAATAAAGCCAATCTCACCCACAAACTGCCTAAATACAGACAACACATCACATGCCCCACCAGAGACAGCAATATACTGGATCATTGCTACACTGTTTTAAAGGATGCATATCACTCTGTCCCCCGTGCAGCGCTGGGACTCTCTGACCACTGTTTGGTTCATCTTCTACCAGCCTACAGGCAGAAACTTAAATCTGCTAAGCCTGAAGTAAAAACTGTAAAGAGATGGACTGTTGAAGCAGAGCGGGATTTACAAGCCTGCTTCGACCTCACTGTTTGGAGTGTTTTTGAGGCTGCAGCTACTGATCTGGATGAGCTCACTTGAAACCGTGACGTCCTACATCAGTTTCTGTGAGGACATGTGTGTTCCCACCAGGACTTATTTAACATTTAACAACGACAAACCTTGGTTCAGTGCAAAACTCAAACAGCTTCGCCAGGCCAAAGAGGACGCCTACAGGAGTGGGGACAAAGACTTGTACAAACAGGCCAAATACACACTAAATAGGGAGATAAGAGTGGCAAAGAAAAACTACTCTGAAAAGCTAAAAAAACAGCTTTCAAGCAACGACCCTACATCAGTGTGGCAAGGCCTGAAATCCATCACCAGCCACAAGACCCCATCCCCCAGCACTGAGGCCAATCAACAACTGGCTGAAGACCTGAACGAGATTTACTGCAGGTTTGAAAAGCCTGGTCTGACACCCCACACCCACTCTGACCGTCTCACAGCACAGCCATCAACACCCTCCCCCTCCA
>NW_015539861.1:417367-423661 GCF_001515605.1 Sinocyclocheilus anshuiensis
TCTGTGAAGATGATGTATGCAAAGTCTTCAGGAGACAGAAGATAAGGAAAGCCAAAGGCCCAGACGGTGTCTCTCCAGCCTGCCTCAAAGCCTGTGCTGTCCAGCTATCATCCATCTTCACATTGATCTTCAACAGATCACTGGAGCTGTGTGAAGTCCCCTCCTGCTTTAAACACTCCACCATCATCCCTGTACCCAAGAAACCAAAAATTACAGTACTTAAAGACTACAGTCCTGTTGCTTTAACGTCTGTGGTCATGAAGTCATTTGAGAGACTTGTGTTGGCATACTTGAAGGACATCACTGGACCCTTACTGGACCCCCTGCAGTTTGCTTACCGAGCAAACAGATCTGTGGATGATGCAGTGAACATGGACCTGCATTTCATCCTGCAGCATATGTGAGGATGCTGTTTGTGGACTTCAGTTCGGCCTTCAACACCATCATACCAACACTCCCCTGACAGACAGGCAGCAGCTAGTGAGGCTGGGAAAACACATCCAACACCCGCACCATCAGCACTGGAGCTCCTCAGGGCTGTGTTCTCTCCCCACTGCTCTTCTCTCTCTACACAAATGACTGCACCTCTAAAGGCCCCTCTGTCAAGCTCCTGAAGTTTGCAGATGAAACTACAGTCATCGGCCTCATCAAGGACAGCGACGAGTCTGCTTACAGATAAGAGGTTGAGCAGCTGGCTGTCTGGTGCAGTCACAACAACCTGGAGCTGAACACGCTCAAAACAGTGGAGATGATAGTAGTCTTCAGGAGAAACCCCCCTGCACTCCCCCCACTCTCCATCATGAACAGCACTGTGGCTGCAGTGGAGTCATTCAAGTTCCTGGAAACCACCATCTGTCAGGACCTGAAGTGGGACACTCACATCGATGCTGTGAAAAAGGCCCAGCAGAGGTTGTACTTCCTTCGTCAACTGAAAAAGTACTCAGCTGTTATTGAGTCGGTTCTGTGCTCTTCTATAACTGTCTGCTTTGGGTCAGCCAGCAAATCAGATATAAGAAGACTGCAACGGACTTTTAGGACAGCAGAAAGGATAATTGATGTGCACCTGCCCGACCTTCAGGACTTGTACAACTCCAGAGTAAAGAAACAGGAAACATCGTCAAAGACCCCTCTCACCACGGCCACAACCTGTGTGCACTTCTCCCTTCAGGCAGACGGTACAGATCTCTGTGCACTAGAACATCTAGGTAAAAAAACAGTTTTTTTCCCCCCCATGCCATCTCCAGCATAAACAGCTAACACAGGAATTATGACCTGTGTTCTGTAATTTATGCCTGTAATTCATTCATTCTCCATCTCTAATTATTGCCTCTCTCTCAAGTACTATGTAAATACATATGCATATTTTCTATACAGCTGTATATAGGGAGTAAATAATGCACAAATCTGTACATAAATCTTCTGTTACAGATTCACATTATGTTTCAGTTCTCATGTCAGATATGTATGTATGTATGTATGCACCAAGAGCACCACATTCACACTCAATGGACTCTTTGTTTCCCTCCTTATGGAGCGTACATTACATGACATGGACTGTGGGGGGATTCATGGTAATTGTATAGAAAATATATGATACTGACATTGATGAATGGATGTAATTGATCTGTTGAATGCAACATGAAATGAAATTTCATGTGGACATTGTCACAGTACAGAAGGAGACCAGGGACAGAGAGGTAAAGTAAACAGAGAGCTTTATTGAACAGGTGCTGGGAGAGAGAGAGAGAGAAGACCAGACAAAGTGCAACTGCATTGACTGTGGATTGTGCATAGTGCTGATGAGGTGGTGACAGGTGCGGCTGATTAGTACTCCGGTGATTGTGAACGGGTGACGGGTGTGATTGGGCCTGACGAAGCTGGACTATCCCTGACACATATACATAGGACTCTCAGTTTTGCTGCTCGACTGAATCTAACAATTGACATGAAATAATATTATGTCATATTTTGGCATAATCTGCAGAAATATTATTCAGTTCATTATAATAAAATCATTTGATTAGGTACTAGACTAAGATATATTATTAGTTTAGGTAGTTTAGGTATTTCTCCCCGATACATTTTTCTGTAACACTCAATAAGAAATGTAATTATTTTGGACCCTTTCTGTGGCACTAATCTTATTTCTTTTCCTCTATTTTTACACAAATTGTGCTGTTGATAGCATTCAACCTCATCCTAGTATTATTTTAAGAAAATTGTTCAGACAAATATTTTATGTAATGCATGTGGAAAAAATTAATTGATCAATAATTAAAACTAACATTTTGGTACCAAACTATCTAGCTCCTAATTAGTGACATATTAATTTAAGATAAATCCACAATCTAGTTACGCACTCATCTGCTCTCTAAAAGCATCTACACATCAATAACTACTCGAAGAGACCAAAACACACTTTCACTCACATGCGCACTAGTAAGTGTAGTGTCTGTTATCCCAGGCATATTAAATCCCGACTGAGCAATAGCCCCGCAGAACATGGCATGGGGTCACAGTAAACAATACCACAACAACATCAGCTGAAATAAAAACCCCATGGTGAAATATTGTGGGATTTTAAATCAACAGATCTTGACCCACATGTAATGCTCCCCAACAGCACACACATATATACAAGATGCTCTCATATTCACTTGTTATCATTCACATATTCACAGGAGTGAGAAAAAGAGACAAAGTTGAAAAGGAAAATTAAAGAGAATTATTTCTGCACAAGACATTCTCTCATATAACTGTTGTAAGACCTCAGACATCCTCGAGCAGATCTCAGATCTTCTTACACAGAAACTCTGTTACCCATTCTGAAGTATTTTTCTTTAATATAGATATATACTTCAGGGCTTAACTGTAAAACATGTCCCAAAAAACCTGCAAACCTGTAAAATAAATAGAAAATAAAACAGCGCATATAATATTTTGTGTTCCCAGGGTGAAAATCAACATTTTCTGAAGGCAAACTGTTCACAGACTTTTTGTTGGGGGGGAAAAAACATTTACTTCAGTTTTAGGAGTTAATTTTTAAGAGTTTTAAACCTTTTTTGTTCCACATTTGTAAAAATGATTTATAAAAGAATCCAAGGACTTCCTGGCTAAGCCTAAGGTGTACAGCACAAGCTTCCTAATGGACCAGACGGCATTTCAAAATTAATTACTCTGTTTTGCTACTTATAAGTCTGACAGCTCACCTGGCCGTGGCATCTCTTTTAGGATAGCAATTTTGGAAAATCTAGCAATAAAGCAAACTCATAATGCAAGATATGGAAGCACGACTGGTTCTCAACAAGCTAAGGAAGCTCTGTGAGAAAGGTTTTTGTCTAGTACATGACAAAGTAATCCAGTCTTCTGTGCAACTTAGTTTTGTTCGCTTATGACCTGCATTAGCTTTTCCTGGAGTCTTTGCTATATCTGCTCTTAAAACTGTTTTTCAACTCAACCTCAAGTTTTAAAACTTGATTAAACCAATTTCAAGACTGGATTACACTGAACAGGAAGGTATCAGGATGGAGTCCGGGTACAGTGAGTCAGGTAAGGAATAGCGTAGTGAACTCAAGACCAGACCAAGTGTGACTGCAGTGATTGTGCATTTAAGCTAGTGCTGATGAGGTGGTGACAGGTGCGGCTGATTAGTACTCCGGTGATTGTGAACGGGTGTGTGAGATGATTGGGCCTGACTAGGCTGGACTCTCCCTGACAGTACCCACGGGCGGCTCCCGACGCCCGCTGCCGACGTCGAGGACGGCCGCGGCTCCGGAGAGCGGGACGATCTGGGTGACGATCATGGAAGTCACTGAGGACTAAGGGATCTAGCACATCATCTCTACGAACCCAGGATCTCTCTTCGGGGCCGAATCCCTCCCAATCCACGAGATACTCTAGGCAGCCGCCTCGACGCCGGGAGTCTAGAAGTGAATTGACTCTGTAGATGGTCTCCTCTTCCACGATTTCGGGAGGAGGAGGTACGCCGGATTCGTCAGGCCCTGGGGAAGAAGCAGACATAGGGTGAACACAGGGTTTGAGCAGTGAGACATGGAAGGTAGGTGCGATGCGGTAGTGAGGAGGAAGTTCAAGCCTGTATGTGACCTCATTGATCTGCCTCCGGATGGTGAATGGTCCGATATAGCGGGGACTCAGCTTGCGGCAAGGCAGTCGGAGACGAATGTCCCGCGTGGATAACCACACCCTATCTCCTGGCTGGTATTGTGGAATAGGGCGGTGGTGAACATCGGCCTGCGCTTGGTGTCTCCGAACTGCCTGCTGGAGATGGACATGTGCTGAGTCCCAGACCCTCTCGCTCTCTCGGAACCAGTGATCCACCGCTGGAACGTCTGAGGGTTCTCCCGTCCACGGGAATAGGGGAGGTTGGTAACCGAGTACGCACTGAAACGGGGTGAGGCCGGTGGTTTGCTGTCGAAGGGAGTTTTGTTCGTACTCGGCCCAGGGAAGGTAGAGGCTCCAGCGGTTCTGGATCTGGTGGCAATAGCTACGGAGGTATCTCCCGATCTCTTGGATCTTGCGGAAGTATGCACAGGGATGGAGGCTGGGAGGCTCTCCAGACTGCTGGGAGAGCACCGCTCCTACTCCTACGGTGTACGCATCTACTTCCACGACAAATGGTTTCTGAGGATCGGGCAGCGCGAGGGTAGGAGCGGTGCAGAAGGCTTCCTTCAATTCTTCAAAACTTTGGAGGGCTGTGGGTGTCCAGGACAGAGACTTGGGCTTATTACGGAGCATAGACGTGAGGGCGGCTGTGTGCTGACTGGTGAATGGCTTGGACTTTTTTGTCATCCATCTGGAGGCCCTGAGGACTGATGACATATCCGAGGAACTTGACGGTGGTAAGGTGGAACTCGCACTTCTCCAGCTTGAGATAGAGGTGGTATTTTCTCAGCTGTTTAAGGACCTGCTCCACGTGGTGGCGATGTTCGGCCAGGTTCCGGGAGTAAATCAGGATGTTGTCGATATATACGATCACAGAATGATGGAGGAACTCCCAGAACACCTCGTTCATGATGCGGCCGGCACCAGTGGAAGGGGATATGGATACTTCGCGGTTTGTGAGTTGAGGGTCCGGTAATCAATACAAGGCTGCAAGCCTCCATCCTTCTTGCCCACAAAGAAGAAACTTGAAGCGGCCGGTGAGGTAGAGGGCCGGATGAAGCCTTGCTGGAGAGCCTCCTTAATATACTCCTCCATTGCTCCTTGCTCCGGGATGGACAAAGGGTACACCCTACCCTTAGGGAGTTGAGCTCCAGGCAGCAAATCTATGGCACAGTCCCACGGCCAATGAGGTGGTAGTTTCGTTGCGGCCCGCTTGCTGAACACATCCTGGAACGCCCGGTATTCCCAGGGAATGCTGTGTGGTTCCGTGGGTTCGGGGCTCTCGATGGAGGTGGCACAGACAGGGAGGAAACCAGGTGACAGGGGAAGAACTTGGGACATACAGTGCTCACTCCAGTGAATAACTTCGTTGGTGCTCCAGTTAATGATGGGTGCGTGTTGGGTTAACCAGGGGCGCCCCAGGATGATTTCCGCTGTGGAATTCTCCAGCACCAGAAACGAGATGGTTTCTTCATGAAGGCACCCTATGCGGAGCATGATGGTGGGGGAGCATAGTTGGATCTTCCCACAACCCAACGGCTTTCCCTGGATGATGAGGATATTGAGGACACGGGCATGTTTCAGTGGTCATAGTTGAAGGCGGTGGAGTGTGTTGCGGGATATGAAGTTCCCCGAAGAACCAGAGTCTACAAGCATACTCGCTCACGGAGGCCTTGCCTTGACGGATATGGAAGAGCTGGTCATGCACGGAGATCTCAGCCGCGGTGTGACTAAACACCTCCTTGAAGTGGGCGGTGAACGTAGATAGAGTGCGAAGGGCCTGACTGTTACTTTCCCACATGGACTGGGCCCAGTGAAGAGCGCGGCCGGCGAGATGAGAGATCGTGAAGGCCACCTTGGCGCGGTCATTGGGAAAGGCTTGTGACTGCATCTCGAAGTATAGGGAACATTGTAATAAGAAGCCACCACAATCCGCCGCCTCACCGGAGAAGATAGCGGGCCGTGCCATGGGACTGTGGGAGGCAGATACAACGGGCATATGGATGGCGTGGATTAAATCCTCCAGTGATGGGAGGTCCGGTGGTTGTGGCTCCATAAAGTGGGTAAGTTGTGGTCTGGTCTTCTGTCACAGTACAGAAGGAGACCAGGGACGGAGAGGTAAAGTAAACAGAGAGCTTTATTGAACAGGTGCTGGGAGAGAGAGAGAGAGAG
>NW_015539861.1:423722-425380 GCF_001515605.1 Sinocyclocheilus anshuiensis
CAGAAGGAGACAAAAACGGAGATATACTGGTAAGAAGGGTTCTTTATTTAAACAGAGGTTCTGAGGGGAGAGATGCAGAGCAAACGGGTTAAATGAACAGAGTTCCAGAAACTGAAGGGATCTAGCTCACGTAGTGACGGCTTCTTTTGTCTTTCTTAGATCTGACGGATGATGACTTCGACGAAGGCTGGTGGGTGACAGGTTTGATTCCAGGTGAGTGAGTCAGGTAAGGAGTAGCGTAGTGAACTCAAGACCAGACGAAGTGTGACTGCAGTGACTGTGCATTTAAGCTAGTGCTGATGAGGTGGTGACAGGTGCGGCTGATTAGTACTCCGGTGATTGTGAACGGGTGTGTGAGATGATTGGGCCTGACGAGGCTGGACTCTCCCTGACAGACATGTGGAAGAAAGAAGAACAGTTACTGTTTTTGATCCATAAAAGCTACTGCCGCAAATATGTTATAAACATTATTTTTTTCTTAAAAACAAGAAGCTGCCATTATGTTTGAAAAAAACAACAAAAAAAAACAATAATTTCATTACAACAGCAAAAACTATACTAAACTAATGTAAGTAACATGTTCTAATTGAAGGCAAGTAAACTGTATAATTATTAATTACAAGCAAATGGATAAATAAATATATTAATCAAAAATACAAATGAAACCTACTATGGACATTTGATTAGGGGTTAAACTGGGATTTGTTATAGTTGACCTGCAAATATCAGTTTATAAATAAAAATTAATACCATATGAGCAGGGTAGGGCATGTCTATGGTAACATATTAAACTGTAAAATGACTGTAAAAACATGATTTCCAAGAAATTATTTTTAAGAAAAGTGAGTCAGAAGTATAAACTATTATATTAATTTAAAACTGGGTTATATGGGTGGATGTTCGCACTGGACTGAACAAAAACTGCAGACGGGCTTATTGAAAATGCACATTTATTCTCTGCCAGCAGGAGGCACTTTTAGAATGGCAGAAATACAGTTTCCCCGGTAACAGCAGAACACAAAGCAGTGCTGCGCTTATAAACGCTACTTGATCAGATAAAAAGAAAATGCCATCAAACTTTTCTGAAGACAGTCGGTTCTCTTTAGAGATACATTCATAAAAATCACCTGTGCCACTTCATTGCTTGAATTAGTAAGAATAATATATATATATATTTTTTTTAAATATAGCCTTTATTGTTAAAAATGTAACCCCTTTAACCCCTTTAATTACGTGTTGAATGTAAAAATTAAATACTGCACAATCTTCACTGTATGCATTAAATGTAAATTATTCTTATTAGCTAGTAAGTTACTAAAGTTATTCAGTCAAGAGCAGTGAGTGATTTTCTTTTGTTGTTTGATTAACATTAAATGACACAGTCGGTGGCAGCAGGTTAATATTTTGACTCATGATTTTCCTAACTGTTCAGGTTCACTTAAGACATAACCGACTGCATTTACATGAATACTCTCCAAGACCGGCATTTTGACATAACTTGTCGTTTATTTGAGTGTGTAGCAATAACACGCAAAAGAGAACTTATAAGGCCCCGATCAGACAGAACACGTTCCCTTTCAGTCGGTCACTCCCAACGTCACGTCGGATGACCGACGAATTGGGATCTCGCTTAGAGAGACCAATCTACTTCGAGTGTA
>NW_015539861.1:427369-428187 GCF_001515605.1 Sinocyclocheilus anshuiensis
ATCTACTTCGAGTGTAAACTAAATGAGCCAATGCACATTGGCATGCGATTATTGCATCCAGCTGCCGCTGATCACATCGTGAGTATAAGTAGGCAGCAGATGCAGCGCATATTCAGTTTTTCGCTTCGGAGCTGAGCGAACACAACGTTCTGCTCCTGACTACTCTACTGAGAGAAGAAGACTGAACGAGTTCAGCGCGCTCTTTGTGTTGGCGGTACGGCGCTTCAGCGGTGGTGGTTCCCGTGTCGAGTGGTTTGCACACATCAGGCTGCACTACCCCCTGTTTGTGTTGCAGGCGGCCATCTCCCCTGTGCGCCTCAGCACGCTAAAAGAGCGTTTTCCCTAAAAGAGCAATTATGGGTGCATCTGTTTTTTTAAAGACGACGTTGCGTGGCAAAATTGACGTTACGTCTTTGTAAAGACGATGTGGGTCTTGCTATAGACAATGTATCACCCGGGCGTTTCTGGATGTTACCTGGCGCTGGGTGATGGTCACGATCGCTGCCTCACATGCCTGGGCATCTAGCACGCTGTCATGTTCTCATTGCGGGAAGATGTTAATCTCGGAGTCGTGGGCCAAGCTCCGTTTCCTCAAAGGGGTGGAGTTCCGTTGCCTCTGCCTCGATCTAGTTCTCGTCATGGCGGCAGTCAGGCGGGGGCTACTTCAGGCAGTAGCACGGGCGTTCTGAGGGTAACAGGTATGGCAAACCCTCCAGGGAACCAACCCTCGGGGGACCATCACTCCTCTTGCACTCCGCAACCAGTTGAGCTGCCAAAGGAACGTGTTGGGCCCTCTACAAGGAGCGTACCAGCAGAAT
>NW_015539861.1:428509-429106 GCF_001515605.1 Sinocyclocheilus anshuiensis
ACCAGCCGTATCCTTTGGCGCTCCTCCCAACGACCAGATGTCGATTGCTGCATCGGAGGGTGAGCCAGAGCTTTCTGGAGAGGAAGATTCGGCTGCGCTGCTCTCCTCCGGGACTGTAGCAAGGCCTGAATCGGATCCAGAAACAATGGCTATGCTTTCCCGGGCCGCCGTGGGGGTAGGGTTCGAGTGCAGACTTCCATCGTGTCCCGAGCCCTCAAGGTTGCAGGATTGGTTCTCGGGGTGGTCCGCGTTAGTTCTCAGCGCCCTGTCTCGGTGCCTTTCTTCCCGGAGGTGCATGAGGAGCTCACCAGGTCGTGGACGGCACCTTTTACTGCCGGAAACCGATCTTCTGGTTCCTCCTTCCTCACCACCCTCGACGGTGGTGCAGCTAGGGGTTACAATGGTCCCCCCGGTGGAGCGGTCGGTTGCGATGCTGTTGTGTCCTAATACCGCCTCCACCCGGCAGGGAGAACCGTGCCTCCCCTCCCGGGTCTGTAGGTACTCGGCTGGCCAGCGATGCTTATACGACCTGTGGAGAAGCTGCCTCCGCCTTACACGCTACGGCGTGATTGCAAGTGCACCAGGCCAAGGCACTGA
>NW_015539861.1:429364-430761 GCF_001515605.1 Sinocyclocheilus anshuiensis
CGGTCTCTGGGTCGTGCGATGTCCACTATGGTGGTCCAGGGGCGCCAGCCAGTTCGAGCAGAGGGTGCTCTGGCCGTGTCTGGCCGACATGCGCGAGGTGGACAAGACACGATTCTTGAACGCCCCAGCGTCCCAGACCGGCCTTTTCGGCGACACGGTGGAGAACTTTGCCCAGTAGTTCTCCGCTGCCCAAAAGCAGAATGAGTCCATCAGGTACATCCTGCCCCGGCGTGCACCTGCTGCCGTTGCCGAGGGTGGCCCCCTGCCACCGCCCCCGCGGCCTCCAGCAAAGCTGCGCCATGGAGCCGGTCGTAGGGCAGCCGCCCCGCCCGTCCAGGCCCCCGCCAAACCTGGTGGCAAGCGAAAGAGCAAGAGGCCCTGAGATGGGCAACCCAGAGGGTGAGGGACCTGCTCTTCAGGAGATGGTGAATGCACCACTCCCTCCCCCGGAGGAGGGCCGGGCGGAGAATCTTTTGTTTTTTTCCACCACTGACCTCTCGGTCGCTGGTACCGAAATACTCGACAAGAGCAATTTCCTCTATCTCTGGGTCCCCAGAGGGGACAGGGGTTGTGGACGATCCAGTGTCGTATCACACTCACCCTCCTCTCTCGCCAGTGAGCAGCAGTGGGCGGATCAGGAGGACGAACCAACGGACTACCCACGCACCCTCTGCTCGAACGCAGGTCAGTGTTACACACACTCAGACCCCGCCTCGGACCGGCTACGAGATGCCTGGGCCGGGTCCCTGTGTTCTTCCTCACTGCCCCACTGCGGGTACGCCTGTAGTTCCGTTGCTGCCACTTGCACCTGGGAGCCTGGCTAGTGCTACCCAGCCCATCTCGATGGCTTCTTCGAACCGTCAGGCTCGGCTATGCGATTCAGTTCACCCCGCGCCCTCCCAAGTTCAGGGGCGTCCACTTTACTTCAGGGAAAGCAGCAGATGCCCCTGTCTTGCATGCTGAGATTGCAGTCCTACTGGTGAAGGATGCGATCAAGCCGGTCCCTCCAGCGGATATGAAGACGGGGTTTTACAGCCCCTACTTCATTGTACCCAAGAAAGGCGGTGGGTTACGACCAATCTTAACCTGCGTGTCTTGAACCAGGTCGTTCACCTGTTACCGTTCAAGATGTTGACGCAGGAACGCATCTTCGGGTGCATCCGTCCCTGAGATTGGTTTGCAGCAATCGATCTGAAGGACAAGTACTTCATGTGTCGACCCTTCCGTACCACAGACCATTGCTGCGGTTCGCGTCCGAAGGACGGGCATATCAGTACCAGGTCCTGCCCTCCGGGCTGTCCCTGTCGCCCCGAGTCTTCACGTAAGTTGCGGAGGCATTCCTTGTTCCCCTGAGAGAACAGGGCATTCGCATTCTCAACTACCTTGACGACTGGCTC
>NW_015539861.1:430788-431244 GCF_001515605.1 Sinocyclocheilus anshuiensis
GGTCAACTGGGAAAAGAGCAAACTCTCCCCGACGCAGAGGAGCTCTTTTCTCGGTATGGAGTTGGACTCGGTCGAACAGACAGCACGCCTCATGCAGGAACGTGCTCAGTCTGTGTTGAACTGCTTGAACTGCTTCAAGAGCAGGATGGCGGTCCCACCGAAACAATTTCAGAGGCTCCTGGGAGACCGCTTCAGCCGCTTCAGCATGGCCGAGTCCCGAGGTGGGCGTGGCAACACGGCACTCACCGGGTCTAAGTTACACCGGCCTGCCGCCAAATCTTCACCCCGTGGTCAGACCTTGCATTTCTCCGGGCAGGAGTGCCCCTAGAACAGGTCTTCAGACATACTGTGGTTTACACGGATGCCTCAACCACCGGCTGGGGGGCCACGTACAACGGGCTTGCAGTGTCAGGGGTTTGGACGGGGCCCCAACTGCACTGGCACATCAACTGCCTC
>NW_015539861.1:432689-432914 GCF_001515605.1 Sinocyclocheilus anshuiensis
GGGACGCGGAGGTTCTAAGTGACCTACCTCAAGAGGTAGTTGACACCATCACTTCAGCGAGAGCACCGTCTACGAGACACGCTTACGCTTTGAAGTGGAACCTGTTCATTTAGTGGTGTTCTTCTCACCGAGAAGACCCCCGAAGATGCACGATCAGAGTCGTGCTGTCCTTTTTGCAGCAAGGGTTGGAGCGAAGGCTGTCTCCCTCCACCCTCAAAGTCTATG
>NW_015539861.1:433572-440000 GCF_001515605.1 Sinocyclocheilus anshuiensis
GTCGCCACAGCTCCTGTACCACCGCTGAGCGGCCGGGTCACCGGCTCGGCTCCTCAGCGAAAACCTGAATATGCGCTGCATCTGCTGCCTACTTATACTCACACTGTGATCAGTGGCAGCTGGATGCAATAATCGCATGCCAATGTGCATTGGCTCGTTTAGTTTACACTCTAAGTAGATTGGTCTCTCTAAGCGAGATCCCAATTCGTCAGTCATACGACGTGACGTCTCCGTTCCCTCCTTCAGGGAACGAGGGTTACCATACGTAACCGAGACGTTTTTCAGGTCTGACTTTTTTTTTAAATTTAGAAAATAGCAGTGTGCTGCGTTTTTTTTATGTTGCTAGGCAACAACTGAATCAGCTGTCCTGTCAGTCTAATTGAAGATTTTAGAGCGAGCCCTCTAAAATCTTTGGTTTGCTGTTAAGTAAACTGTCATATTAGCAGAAGCTTTTAAAGAAATACAGCTCCGGGTAACACGCTACAGCCACCACAAGTTTCTCATCCATCATTGCAGTCTCTGGACGTCCCAAGCAACTGTAAACTTCTGTCACCACAACGGAAGGCCCGCCTCTCCATTCATTCGATTGGACAGCTCAGAGTTGATTTTTTTTTTTCAACTTCAGGCGCTCAAAGCGCTCGTACAAAAACACGAGGCGCAGCAGGCGGCTAAAACCTGTGTCAACTCAACCTGCCTACCTGCCCTCACCCTGTTCCCCCGGCCTGAGAGTGTGGCTGTCAACTAAGATGACATGATGTGTCCCGTATACTGGACCTTATTCACCTTATTGATTCGTGACTTTTCCTTTTTGATTGATTGATTGACTTATTTATTTATTTAATTAATGTATTCATTTATTTCCCCCCACATTTTTTCCTCTTGGAAACATTTGTTTTTGTTTTTGTTTTTTTAGCTTGCCAGTTTTGATTGTTTTCTGAATTTCTTCTTTTGTATACTGCCTTTTGTGCCTGCCTTTTATTTTAAACTTTTGATCTGAGCCTTATCACTACTATAGATTAGAGTTTTTGCATTATTATTATTTATTTATTTATTAATTTATTTTTAATTGAACTTCTATTTAACTTTTGTGCTGTGTTTGTCTTCCCTTCTGGTTCCACCACCTGCTCTGTGGATCATGACATAAGAGGCTTTCTCTTGTGCTGGAGACCCAAGTACAACTCCAGATCTTGGCAATCTCGGCGTTGCTTGAAGCTGTTTATTTGCTGCCTGAGGAATACATTTAGTACCAGTGATTGGTATCGTAGAGAGGGCAAGGATTTTTTATCAATCCAACCCTACAACCCAACCTCAAAAATAATAATAATAAAAAAAGTGTTTGTTCTATTAAGATGCTTTGGCTGCAGTTTTTTTTTTTTTTCATTTCATTTCTGTTAGGCCAAAAAAGGACATAATCATTATTTGGAAGTAGAGTTGTGGTGTGCCCTCATGGCCATGAATTTATCTTGTCAAACAGTAGACTTGCGTTCTGAATTTTAATGCATACATTATTTTAGTACTTTATTGGATACTGATTCAGCAAAGCTCAAGTCTGTCACATTTCTCACAAATAAATTGATTTTATGTCCACTTTGTTCATAAATTCCACTATAGTTGTCTAATATAATATGTAGTCAAAGGCAAAACCCTCTGAAGGCATGTTTTTTTCCTGAATTAATAACATTAATAACAGATCTTTTTTGAACAAGTGGTTTAGACAAAGTTTTTTATAAACTTTATAAAAAACATACAAAGAGATTGTTTTCAATTAAAACTAACTGAATGGACGAGGTTTTAATCTGGAATCAGTCTGTGTTCATTGATTTGCAACTGTGCAGAAAATAAGCAGCATTTATCAACAAAAAAGTTAATATTAACCCCCAATAACTTCCATAGTATGAAAATATACATATTTTCTTTTGTGCTCAGGAGAAGAAAGAAAATCATATAGGTTTGGTACAACCTGAGGGTCAGTAAATGATGAAAGAATTTGTTGTTTTTTTTTGGAATCTTGGCCAACTTAAAGGAAAGCTATTTAGTGTGTAGTGCGTAATATAGCTGTTTGTGCTTGTAATCGATCTACAAATTAGAAAGCACAAATTACATGCCACAGGGAGTTCATCTCTTCAACCGATAACACTTACCTGAAATGCCTCGTTTGTAGTCCTGGCATTATATCTTCTCGCGTTACTTGACTGTAACCCTGTTCCCTGAAAAAGCGGGAACAATATGCTGCATTTCATTAACGCTGATGAAAATGATTTGTTTGACCGGTTGTGAAGCATGTGTGGCAATCTCGCCAAGAATTTGGCTTAAATAACTTCGGTCCGTGATCTCATCAGAATGCGTACACCTGAGAGGTTATAAACAGACATGAAATGGACACACCTTCAGGTTATACCTTTGTCTGAAGAGACGCCCCGGCATGCCTACAGTGAGGCAATGAAGCACAGCATTTCGTTCCTGCTTTTTAAGGGAACAGGGTGGCAGTCAAGTAACCCGAAGCATCATTAATGCTTGATGGGAATGAGGATACCAATGCCGCCACACTGGAAAGTGTCTGGAGCCCTCAAAGTTGTGTAGTGTGTGTGCACAAACACTCAAGTGGTCTCAGACATGACTATGGGATGTTGATTCAAGGACTTTCGAGCCTGGAGTAGCATGGACATCCAATCTATAGAATCTCACGAACGTGTGTGGGGAGGACCAGCCTGTTGCATCACACACTTGCTGCAAGGGGACACCTCTTGCTAGAGCCTTAGAAGATAGTTTAATGGGCCCTCCTAGAGGCGAAGCTTGGCTGGGCGCCTCGTATGCTAGGGCAATAGCATCCCTTACCCAATGTGACATTATAGCAGCCATATCACCCAGCAGCCCAGGTGTAGGGGTGTAACCCCGGCATCCTGGCCAAATTTGCCCATTGGCCTCTGACCATCATGGCCTCCAAACCATCCCCATATCTGCTGATTGACTTCATCACTCTGTCTCCTCTCCACTAATAAGCTGGTGTGTGGTGGGTGTTCTGGCGCAATATGGCTGCCGTTGCATCATCCAGGTGGATGCTGCACACTGGTGGTGGTTGAGGAGATTCCCCCTTCTATGTAAAGTGCTTTGAGTGCCCAGAAAAGCGCTATATAAATGTAAGGAATTATTATTATTATTGTTTGTCTAGTGGCAGCCGCCCTCAAATCCAACTGGCCATATGGACGAGAATTAAACTATATGAAGATAATTAGTGTGAGGGTGCATAATAGCTTTGACCAGCCCAGGGGCAAAGTCTAAGCAGGATGGGTTGACTAATAGTGCCAACGAGGTGCTATTAGTAGGACGCGAGACCCTTGTTGACAGACCTTAGTCAAGACTCCCAGGAACAGAGAGATTGAGGGAAACGCGTAAAGACACAGTCTCCTCCACTCCTCAGGGGACCCAGGGGAGCTGGAGGAGTCAGAGAGAAGTAGAGGGGACATTGTGCATTGGGGACATTGTCTCCTGTGAAGCAAAGAGGTCCACCTCTTCTTAATAAAATCTTTCCCAAATTTGACTGACTACTTCGGGGAGGAGTTTCCATTCCCTGTGTGTCACAGCTTGTCTAGACAGCAAATCTGCTCCCACATTTGTATGCTCCGGAATGTAAATCGCCCTGAGGGACAGGAACTTGTCCTGTGCCCAAAGCAGAACCTGCTGCGCTAGCCTGTTCAGGTGTCATGAACGCAGTCCGCCTTGGCAATTTATATAAAAGACTACCGAAGTGTTGTCCACCCACACTAGGACATGGTATCCCCTTAACTGCTGGAGGAAGTATTCCATGGCCCAAAATACAACCATCATTTCGAGGCAACTGATGTGCCAATCGAGAATATGACCTCTCCAGATCCCTTGAGCTGGACGGCCATCTAAGACCTCACCCCAGCCCTTGAGGGAAGCGTCTGTCGTTAACATCTTTTGATGACAGCACGCACCTAGAGTGGGACCCAAGGTCAGAAACTGGGGTCTAAACCATATAGAAAAGTTACAAAGCCCCTGGCGGGTAACCCATATCTGCTTCTGTGGATTGGCCCTTGGATGAAATCCCCTGGCTATGAGCCACAACTGAAACAGTCTCATGTGCAGGAGGCCCAAAGGTATCACCATGGATGCAGCTGCCATGAGACCTAGAACCTTCTGAAAGTAATGGACAGTAACTTTCTCGCCTAGCCTGATATTCTTTAGGGTGTTTAGAATGGATTCAACACATGCAGGAGACAGCTGTGCCTGCATCGTGATCTAATCCCATACAACCCTCAAATAAATTGTGCTCTGGGCAGGAAAGAGAACGCTTTTCTTGGAATTGAGTCTCAACCCCAGAGACTTGAGATTAATGAGGACAACATCCCGATGTCAAAGCGTAAGCTCTTGAGACTGGGCCAAAATCAGCCAGTTGTCTACGTAATTTAAGATACGGATGCCCTGGAGTCACAACGGAGCCAGTGCTGTATCCATGCATTTTTTGTATGTGTGGGTGACAAGGCTAGGCTGAATGGAAGAAAGCGATACTAGTAAGCTTCGCCCCCGAAAGTGAACCTCAGGAACTTCCTGTGGTGTGGCAAAATTACTATATGAAAGTATGCGGGGGAGAAACTTATCGGTCCTTGAGACCGATTGTCACAAACCAATCCCCGGACTGGATCTGAGAAACAATCATTTTGATTGTCAGCATTTTGAACTTGTATGTTCTGAGGTAGCGGTTCAACCCACAAAGATCCAAAATTTGGCACAGCCCCCCATCATTTTTGGGAACCAGAAAATACCGGCTGTAGTAGCCCGATTCTCTGTCTGGGAGTGGAACATGTTCTATGGCCTCATTGTCCAGCAGAACTTCTTCTTAGATGAGATGATCATCCTTAGGTCCAGCCTCTTACTGCTGAGAGTGGTGAGCCTCTCCCCAGTGCCTACAAAGGGGCGCATGACTCACCATGCTCTGCTTCTGGGATTTTTTCCGCAGTGGAGCTGGACTAGGTTGGGGCTGGGTGGCCGACTGCCCCGACCCATGTGTACGGCGGGGGAGAAACTTATCGAAAACTTCTGCATGTGTCCTGGCCTCCTGAAACCTACTGTCGACCGTATTGACAGATTCACTAAACAGGCCGGAAGGCGACACGGGGTCATCAAGAAGGAACACCTTATCCCTATCCTTGATGCCTGTGAGGTTGAGCCAAAGATGCCTGTGGCTCGGCGTAGCTCTGAAAACGCCTCCTCACTAATGCTCCTGCTCATGCTCATATCTTTCAGCAGATCATCCTGGTATGCCTGCAGAACCGCCATGGTATGCAGGGCAGCACAAGCCTGACCTGCTGCCTGGAAAGCCTTCCCCACCAATGCAGATTTTGTTCTGCATGGCTTGGTTGGGAGCGTTGGCTTCTTAAAGGGGTCATATGATGCGATTTCAATTTTTCCTTTCTCTTTGGAGTGTTACAAGCTCTTGGTGCATAAAGATAACTTTTATTTTCGCTGTAGTATTGTTGTTGTCGTGTGTTTCGTTGTGAAAGTGCAACTACTTTGTTTGGCCTTCCAAAAGAGGACGATATCTGCTTCGTCATGCCTAGAGCTGATCCGTGCTAGTCGCTGAGGAAATACATCAACTTCATGCTGTGGATCGCTGGATCGGCTTTCACTGTGGACGAAGCGGAGTCCAGCCTGGGGTCGTCACCTGTGGTTGCCGCAAGCCCGCCGGCCGCTCTTTCGTCGAATCAGCCGGCCACGCCATTCTGAAGCCCGCCCGCCGGCCTCCGCTCACTCTAGCCCGCAGTGTGTGACGCTGTGTGTTTTGTTGTGAAAGTGAAACTACTTTGTTTGGCCTTCCAAAAGAGGACACAACTAGAAATCAGTGGTTAAGTTGTATTTACAGCACTGTTCCAGAACAGTTCAACCCAAATATTCAGATGTGTGCAGCACATTTTATGGAGGACTGTTTCCTGGGAGAGTAGACTACAATGCCGGCTGTTCTGACTCACAGACTGTAAGTACATTTTTCATATTTAAAGGATTTGTCACTGATGATTCAAACGCGAGTTTGAGTTAGAGTAGCACTTGTTGTTTGTCATTTCTCCGATCACAAATGCAGACGTGGTTTTATGTTTACGCGGCACGATGCAACGCAGCGCGTAAAAAGACAGTATAAATCATTATAATCTGTAAGTATGTCCCCACTGGATGCAACAAATGCCTCGTTTATAATGGGTTTTAATGTTTTTGTCTTGTCGCTCCGGCCGGACAGGGCATCACAGTATGGTAGGTGGCATAGCATTTCCATCACATGCTTGAGGTATTCGGCCAATCACAATGCACTGCATAGCTGGCCAATCAGAGCACACCTCGCTTTTCAGACCGATGAGCTTTGTAAAAATCGACGCGTTTCAGAAAGGCGGGGCATAGAGGAGAAACAATAATGTACA
>NW_015539861.1:440013-456160 GCF_001515605.1 Sinocyclocheilus anshuiensis
TACACCAAATAATGTTATTTTTAGCAACATCATATGACCCCTTTAAGCGATGATGCGCTGCCAGGGGAGAGATAGTCCGCAAGCCTCTCTTCCACCTGGGGCATAATCGTATGCCTCCGCACCACATCTTGGGCACAAAGACACGAGAGGAATAAGGTTTACTCTAGGACTGAGATAACTCATCATGGAGATCAGGGAAAAAGGGGAGAAACCGATGTTGGGGTCCCTCCCCTTGGCCACCCGACAGAAATCTGTCATCTAGTTTGGAGTGTCTGGGGTTCTCTTGCTCCCGTGGCCAGTCTAATTTAAGCCTGGCCATCGTGCGAGTCATCACCTCAAGTGGCTCCTCAAATGCTTTGTCATCACATGAGGAGCGATCAGAGGCAGCACTCTGATGAACATGATTTCAAGGATTTCTACTAATATATCATATATAGCCTGTTGAGGAAGAAAAGGATACTACACAGCTCGAAATTCAGTATGAACACATAGCCTAATGGTACACAACTTATAAAGTATCATGTTTTAATCAAGTTGTTATTTATTTATTGTTATTTGTAATGTATGTTTACGTTAAAAGTGCCATTCTGGCAGCGAGAACGATCCTGAACTAAATGAAGATTAATGTTTTGGCATATGATGTGTTTATTGAACCAATTGGATAAGCGTAAATGGAGAGTCAGCAAGAGCCTCATTTGATTGGCTACAAGAAGTTGGTGGACCCGCCCTCCCCCTCACGCTTGCAAAACTCAGTTAGTGAGAGAATCGTGCCAAAATTGTAAGCGGAGAGATAAGAAAGACGTAGCTGTACATATCGGTTTATTTCGGGAACTTTTTGCCCCAAGTTTTTGAACTTTTTGAAAAGTTTTTTTACACATACAACGTGCCAAAAGTGTAAGCGCAGAAAAAGCAGAAGAATGCAGATCATATTTATTTTGCGTTAGCATGAAGCTGCAGTTTCACAATACATGAATTGCACTTACGAGTAACAGTAAAATGCTGCAAATAATTTTTTATTACGCTTGAAACGCGATTTACACCTTTACAAAGCTTCTCTTGCGCATGCAAATTTAATTTAGCTTACAGTCTTATGTACACTTCCACGACTCTTACCCAGCGTATGCAAATCTCATAGTAATACCTTCTAACACCAATGGCATAGTTACCATAGATATAACAATATTCACATCTGCTCACAAAGCCGACACATGCTCTAAACGGCTGAACAATCACAACAGACTGGGCAAGCAGACCAATAAGAGCAGACTGGGTTTTTCAAAAGTTAGGCTTAAAAAAAAACAGGAACTAAAACAAGTGTAGTTTTATACGTGCATGCTAAAACAAACTGAGGCACTGGTCCATGTCTCTGATTGGTTAAGTAACTCATATTTACATTTGAATATAAGCTAAACTGTTTGTACGTTCTTTTCACAAAAAGCAACAGTGATTCCTCATCCTGATGTATTTGTTAAAGGAGAACAGTTCAGGGTTGTTTCTAATTTTAAATAATTTTACATTCCCAACTGTCATTTCAAAATGCCAAAAAGGTTGCCAATATTATTAAATTTAATTTGGTTAACTTTAGGCATATAAGACCATACCTAACAATAGAGGCAGCAAAACTTTTCACGCACTCTATGATCTTTTCTCATATTACATATTGTTTTACAAGTTGGTTACAAGCAAGCATGACAATTTTTGAATCACACCTCATACGCGATGGACTGTGGTAGCGAGTCCACAGTCTCCTCTGTCTCGACACTCATCACATCCACCCCTCGGAGAAAGAGAGATGAAGCGTCTGGCTCTCTCTGGGGGGGGCGGGGGTTGATCTAGCGGATGAGGACCGAGAAAAGGACGAGCCCGTCTCGGATCCCTTCATAGAGTGCGTGAAAAGTTTGAAACAAAGCGATCTCGACGCAACTCGAGTTCCTGAAGGCGAACCCAACTTATGGGTTAAAAATGTAATTAAAAAAATTGAACCCAACAGTTGGGTTAGTCCATATTTGGCCCAAAGTTGGGTTGAAACAACCCAGCATTTTTTAGAGTGTAGAGGAGACTGTGTTGTACATTTTAGGCGTACAACATTTGGACAGTCAGTCTTTTCAGTTAGAGCCATTAATTATTGAAATACTCTACCAACTGAATTTAGGGGTAGTACAAATTATTCAACATTTAAATATAAATGAAAGAAATGGCTAGAAGCAGATCAAATTTACAATCATGTGTAAATTATATATATTTTTTATGATACGGCCATTCTTATCTTTAGTAGTATTTTTCCATGTAATTGATCTGGTAATATTTTGTTTGTGTATGTGTGTGTGTGTGTGTGATAACTTACTATGTTTTAGACTTTTAGGTTGCCTTTTTAAAATCTGGCAGGGGCAACAGATGGAAATTAGCCAATTGTCAGGGATTCATCACAGTCACTTCAGTCACCATCCAGGATAATTACCCGATCACAGTCACCTGAGTTCTGATCACCCGCACCTGCTGTCACCAATCAAGCCACACTACAAATACACACACAGCACAGTCACTCACTGTCCGGTCTACCGTTCACTCCTACGAACTTCTCTGGACTCTCTCTGCCAAATTCTCCTAGAACGAATTACCTGCTGTTCATCCCGCGATCCTCCAACGACTCCTTGGAAACTGTTCCACGATCTCCAACGTAACCGGCATCCGATCCTCACCATCAGAACTCAGATAAGCACCCTGGAACCATTCACTGTGTTGACACTCACCTGCCTTTACACACCTATTCCAGTCATCCCCTTTCCCAGTCAATAAAACCATCCTGATTTGCACTTACCTGTTGTGTCTGGCCTTGCTTTGTGACACCAATGGGGCTAACTCTTGCTTATTTACAGTATCTGACTGATTAATGAGCACTGTTTTTATTAAATAAAATGTAAAAAAAAAATAAATAAATAAAAAAACTGACCAATAAGAGCAGAGGTGCTGCGGCAATGTACTGTAAGCTAAATTAACAATATGGTTTAATGGTTTTATACTGCAAGTATACTTGAAATCTTTCTTTAGTTTACTCTTTACATAGTATTTTTTTTGCACTTTAGGTATACACTAAGAATTATATGTCCATCCATCTTCCAAACCACTTACTGTCACGATCTGCTACTGTGCAGGAACACGGAGCAAGGAACGAGGAGACCAAGAGTACAGAAACCAAGGAATTTATTCATCTTCATGGGGAATCACACGTAGCACTGTAGACACAAACAATACCGGACGCTGGAGCACACACAGGGAACACTATTTATACACACAGGAGGAGGGGATGACGAGACACACCTGGGAGCAATGAAACATCATGGGAAACACCTGGGACAAATTAAACATGGGAAAGGAAGGCACATGAGGAAAACAACCACAAAACACGGAACAGAGTCTGACACTTACTCCCGGTAGCAGTGTTGGGCAGTAATGCATTACTTAGTAACGCGTTACTGTAATTTGATTACTTTTTTAGTAATAGAGTAATTTAATGCGTTATAATTTTCAAAATAGTAATTAGAGTATAGTTACAAGCCGAGGTCTCTATACGTTACTGCCGCGTTACATTGCTGACAGAATGCAGTGTTTTATCTGGAGATTGTAAAAAGGATGTAGCACACGCATTGTCGAGTCAAGTGCCAGTGGATTAGAGACCTGCTCCCACTAGATCCGACGCAACAAAGTGCGGTGCGGGACAAGACTTGATAGGCAAGTGCAGAGACTCGTGTGTGTGCGCGGGATGCGGGAGAATAAAATGATTCACGGGACTCCCACAAAGTAGAAATATCTAAACATACAATATCTAAAACAAATAAATTGTTATTCATCTATTGCACAAAAGCTACATGAACTATTATAAAATATAAACGATTAACAGGTGCAAGCGTATGCAGAGTTTCTATTTAGGCTACAACACGTGTTTGCTGAGCAACACAGTGCTGAAATTTGCGAATCCTCTCATTATAACACACGAATTGTAAACATTATGAAAGATTCATTATGCATATATTTATTGTGTTATAACAGAGATTTGTGAGATTGCGATGAACTGAGATGTCTTTTAGAGATTATAAATGCAGCGCTCTTTGCTGGCATTCTGCCATCCAAGCCATGCACGCAGCAGCCTCTTGCTTTAGTTAAAAATAACAGTGTTCTGTGAATGTTGATGCTTTAATAACAAATATTTATCGGGAGTGTGTATGCTGGGATTCCATAAATTTCATGGAGAAAAAAGTAACGTAACTAGTAATGTAACTAATTACTAATTACTTTTGAAATAAAGTAATCAGAACAGTAACGTGATTACTTTTAAAATAAGTAATCAGTAATTTGATTCCATTTTCAGAGTAACTTGCCCAACACTGCTCTCTAGGCTCACAGGAGGGCTGGAGTCTAATGCAGCTTCTTCAGCCACAGGCAGGGCATCACTCTGGATGAATGGCCAATCCATCACACGACTCAGACATATTTAAGCTCTCACTCATGCATACAGCCAATTAACCATCTTCAATTCATATGCATATTAAGAATGACAGACAACATTTTAAATGTAGACCCTTTTTTTAATCCAATGTCTGAATTTTAAATTGATTAGCAGTTCATTAAACATCCAGATAAAGATACTACAGATAAAACGAAAATGTAAAAAGGTCCAATCACTTCTCTGTTTTTTTACTTTACATGAAGATAAAGTAAAACTGTTGTATAATCTTTCTTATATAGCAAAAGAAAGTCAAGTCAAGTCACCTTTATTTTTATAGCGCTTTTAACAATACAGGTTGTGTAAAAGCAACTTTTTAGAATTTATTAGGAAAATAGTGTGTCAATAATGCAAAATGACAATAGTAAACACTCAATTTTCAGTTAAAGGCAGTTCATCATTAAAATCTGTGATGTCATCATCCACCTCAGTTCAATTTAAATAGTATCTGTGCAATCAAGTCAACGATATCACTGGAAATTAAGTGTCCCCAACTAAGCAAGTCAGAGGCGACAGCGGCAAGGAACCTTTACTCCATCGGTGACAGAATGGAGAAAAAAACTTGAGAGAAACCAAGCTTAGTTGGGGGGCCAGTTCTCCTTTGGCCAGACGAAACCAGCAGTTCAGTTCCAGGCTGCAGCAAAGTCACATTGTGCAGAGGACTCAACTGGTTCCTGTGGTCTTGTCCCCGTGGCCGTCTAGGAGACAAGGTCTTCAGTGGGGATCTGTCTCTGGGGCTCATCTAGTTGTCCTGATCTCCACTGACATTCAGGACTGTCGAGGTCCTCTCTAGGTGCTGATCCACCATCTGGGCTGGATACGTACTGGATCTGGGTGACTGCAGTGACCATCTGATCTGGATACAGACTGGATCTGGTGGCTACGGTGACCTCGGAATAAGAGAGAAACAGACTAACATTAGCGTAGATGCCACTCTTCTAACGATGTAGCAAGTACATCGGGTGTTATGAGAAGTGTTCCCGGTTCCGGTTGTCCTAATTAATGCAGCCTAAATATTATCAAATTGCCAGAGTTTTGAGAACGCAGCGGACGTGGAGGACTATAATGCAATAAGAGCTAGTTCAAATAATGAGGTGCTAAACCATTCTGGGCTTTATAAGTAATAAGCAAGATTTTTAAATCTATACAATGTTTAATAGGGAGCCAGTGCAGTGTTGACAGAACCGGGCTAATATGTTCATACTTCCTGGTTCTAGTAAGAACTCTAGCTGCTGCATTTTGGACCAGCTGGAGTTTGTTTATTAAGCGTGAAGAACAACCAGCCAATAAAGCATTACAATAATCATTAAAAGAAATTCGCATTAAAAGAAAGCATTAAAGAAAGATCGCATAGACAGGAGGAGTTGCTCTCAAATGTGCAGTTTAGTTTTCATGCCATTCACTTTACCCTCTACGTTGCTTAGGTCAGAGTTAAAATGTTGAACATAAAACATGGAACAGGACAACATGAAAACTACATCCCTCCCTTATTCAAGAACGAGAACGTACTTGCAAAACAAAATCTTAAATTGCAGATCATATTTTATATAATCAAATGAAAGGAAAAAAACAAAAGCAAACTAAGATTAAGGTCCTTATCTTATTTCAAGCTACCACTGTTAAAACTGAAAGCATGAACATTTAACAAAGCAAATTAATACTTATGAACCATAAGTAGTAGCATGTTGAAAAACAGCGTTTCACATTTCTTCAATCAGATATCTTGGTGCAGTATGAATTGGTCTCAGGGAGTATCGAGGGGTATGTGAAAGTTCAGAGTATTTCAGATTGGTGGTAGTGTGGCATGTGCTTTGTGGCATATTGCCCTGAAAGACATCAGAATTTGGTGCTTGTGCTGTGATGCCATCTTCGTCATCAGAGGTTTCGTTCCGCTTAACTGTGAGATGAGATAGGTATCTCTTGAAGAATGAAGAATTTTTCATAATCCATCTTCCTGAACGACTTGCTGTCACCATCGACCCTTTGACCTTGATTACTTCCTGTCAAGGGATTCCTGGATTATTTCGCTCTGTTCCAAATATCTGCATATCTTTTCATTAGCTTTGCAATGTGATCAGTGTCACTGAGGTCAGTTTTTGGCTTGTCCTGTAGATTTGAAGGTAGTGTAGTATTAATCTTTCTTCCGAATAGTAGTTCTGCTGGTGATCTTTTGGTGGTTCCATGTGGTGTTGCTCTGTATTTTCTCAGGAAACTATACAGGCACTGTTTCCATGGTTTGCCTTCTGCGTTCGTGGTCATGACTGTCTTTTTGAGTGTTCGCATGAACCGTTCAACTTCTCCATTCGCTTTAGGCCAATATGGAGTTACTTTGCTGTGTTTGAAACCAAGATATGAACTGAAATCCGCAAAACAGTGACTGCTGAATGGTGGGCCGTTATCAATTTTGACTATTCTGGGTATGCCAAAAGTTGAGAATATCTTGTCAAGTTTGGGAATCACAACACTGGCTGCTGTAGACTTTATTATCTCCACTTCTGGATATCTGCAATGATCATCAACTACTACCAGCAAGTAGTCACCAGACAGAAAAGGACCATTAAAATCCACTGAGACTTCCGACCATGGCTCTACTGGCAGATCAGACATCTTAGGTGGTTCTGTATGATCCTGGAGTGTGGCTGCTTGACATGGAATACATCCTTGCACAGCTTTCTCCACTTCTGCATTCGATACCAGGAACCATACCTTTTCTCTTATCAGTTAATTAGTATTCACAATGCCCATGTTTCCCACACATGCAAGTTGGATGGCTTTTTGATACAGAGAGGCAGGACAAACAAGTCTGTTTCCCATGAGGACAATGTCTTGCGATGCATTAACTATGAGCTCCTGTCTCAGCTTATGAAATGCCTTTAGCGTTGCGTGGTCTGCGTCCGATGTGGTCTGCTTTAAGTGTGTCCAGGCTTTTATAACAATTGTCTGCAGGACGGAGTCTTTTTCTGTTTCACGTCGTACTTCATCCAAGGTCACTGCTTTTGGAATTGTGTTGTCAGTTATGATTTTGACATGGCTTTCTCCATTTTCTGAAGAGTCGTCTGCATGTTGTTCGTCCACAGGATGCCTCGACATGTAATCAGCAGGATTGCCTTTCTCTGCTTTGTACTGGACTGTAAACGTGTTCCGTTGCTATCTCAGTCTCCAGCGTTCGAGTCTGGCTGGTGGAGATGCTCAAGGGTTATTGAAAATGAGCTCCAGTGGTTTGTGGTCTGTAATAACTGTGAAGTTGTGAACCATACACAACTATTCCCAACTGGAAGTGCTCACATGCCTAGACTATTGCTAGAGCTTCCCTCTCTGTTTGTGAATAGTGTTGTTCTACAGCTGTGAGCGCTCGACTGGCATACACAATCTTTGTCACCGGAACTGTCTGACATTGTAGCATTCTGAATGAGTTGAGATTTTAGCTTGTCCAGTGCTGCTTGTTGTTTCGGTCCCCAATTGCAAATGTGGTCTTTCCGAATGAGTTCACGCAGCGGCTGTGTGGTTGTTGCATAATCCTGAATGAAACGTGAAAAGTATGTTGTCATTCAGGCAGGTTCTGTGGGGCTGCGAGGTTCTTGATGGCTGTTATCTTCTTTGGATCTGCAGAAATTCCTTTGTCTGAAAACACATATCCAAAGAAGTCTTCTTGCTGTACTCACACTTGTCTTTGTTGAGGGTGAGGTTTTTCTCTTTGAGTCTCTTGAATACAGCTTGCAGACTGGCGTTGTATTCATCTTGTGTTTTCCCATAGACTGATGTCGTCACTCATGTTCCTGACATTTGGGATGCCACGAATGACCTGCTGAATTGTGTTTTGGAACACCTCGGCAGCTGAACTAATCCCAAAATTGAAACGAGTGTGCCTCCAGAGTCCTACATGAGTTGTGAATGTTGTTATGTACCAGGAGTTTGGATGTAGTTCAATCTGATGATATCCAGCATTCAGATCCAGTTTTGTGAAACATACAGCTCTGTTTAAATCGTGTATCAGATCATCCACTGTCGGGGTGACGTGACGTTGCATGACATTGCATGACGATGCATATGCGCACACTGTCAGGATTTTTGGGTTTTGGTGTTACAATTATAGGTGAAACGCAGATGACCAGTTACTTTTTCAATGATACCTTGTTGTTCAAGTTATTTTGAGTTCTAGCTCCACTTTCTTCATCTAAACTTGTTGGCGCTTAAGGGTGTGTTTTGCATGGCGTGTCATCTGTATGCACAGTGATCACTTTTTGTCTCACCTTTTGAAATTCGGGCTTCGCTAGATTTGAATTATTGGTTGTGTAGCATGTTGACCTGCTGCATTTTTTAAAATGATTCAGCTTTCCATAGCCTTTACATATTTTTCCTTTTGCTGCAGTTTTTCTGTCCACCATCATGTGGAAAATGTCCTCTGCAATTGTTGCATCCCAGATAGCACACGTACGTCTGCAAGATATCTGTTAAGATCACTTCATCTGGCATCTGCTGTGTACAAACATCTGATAGACATCTTTCAGTTTTGCATACATTCTAAACCATAAAAATCTTAAAGACATCTTCTGAATGACTTTTTGACATCTGATAGGAAACATCCTACAGACCAGTGTTAATTTCGCTGACAAATAATTTTCGTCATAATTTTCGTCGACAGCATTTTCTCACCGACGAAAACAAAACGATAACAAAATAAAAACTCGTTCTGAATAACAAAAACTATAACGAAAATCTATTGACATTTTCGGAAACAAATAAAACACAATATGTATTCGAAATAACGAATAATGCGAACATGTTATGGAGGGACGATTTGGGAAGGGATCCAGTCAGAACGAATCTCCTGTTTTCTGAGCGCACACACACCCGAAGCATGCATAGAGAAAAGCGCCTCATAATGCATCCTTGCATTCGGTTTTAAAGAGACAGCAGCCTCATTTAGTTGTGTAATTAATGTTAATCAAGCAACACAAGAAAGAGAAATTCACTCACTGTTCATGACTGAATGACTTTAGTAACCCTAATAAGGATCTAAATTTAATCAAAATTTATTTATATAAATAAATATGTCTGCTTGAAAGAATGAAAAATGTGGTAAGTTGTCATAAAGAATGCATATTATATAACCATTGCTATTTCATTGAAAGGAGGACCATGTTCTTGTTTCTTTATGAGAAGTGGTTTTATTTAATTTTAATATAAAGGCATATTGTGTGTCACAGCAGTTAAATCTGTGTCTATATTGCATGATAAAACCTTAATATCAAACCTATATAATGAGTTTGGAAATTTTAGAGAAATGCTTAATAAATGCATTACACTGTAACTAAACCTATTCGATTTCAGTTGACTAAATCTACAGTAGATTTATTCGACTAAATCTAGACTCAAATTAAAACAATTCAGATGACTAAAATATGACTAAAACTAAATGGAATTTTAGTCAAAAGACTATGACTAAGACTAAATCAAAATTTGCTGTCAAACTGTACTGGAGCAAACACTCTAAAAAAATACGTCTTTACCTTCTACGTGCTTACGTCAGAGTTAGAATTTTGAACAGAAAACATGGAACAGGACTACATGAACACTACAACTGTCATCACACATACAGTACTGGAAAGTAACTTTGCCGATTTTCAACCACTGTGTTCTCCGTGTTACCTGTGCCAAAATCTCCCTGTTTATTTGCCAGCAAAGCAAGACTTCTGACAGTTCAATGGCTTTTGTGAAGCTACAGACTGTACTTCTGCATTTTCGTATCGCTTCTCGTTTCTAAAAGTCCAAAGATGAAGACAGGTCCAACATTTCCAACATGAAAGTATTTCATGATGAAATAACACAAAATGATCCAAACATGCATAACAGTGTGTACCATACATAAACAACAACCGACAATGAACTGAGGAAACAAAGGAGCTTAAGTATACTCAGATAACAAACTAAAAGTTGATCAGGTGTGATGATCAAATGAATAGGCATGGTAAATAAAGAGGTTAGGAAACTAGAACAAAGATAACGGGAAATGAAACAAAACCAACTAAAAGTCTTGATAAGGAAAACTAAACTGACAGTTCCTGACACATACATTTAGACCAGCTCTATTAGAGAGTCTGACATCAGGACCGGCTTTATCTGCTCAATCTTGTCCATCTGTAGGATTAATTCCACACACCCCCATTTACTCACACATCAGTTCACTCAAGGTTATCTGTTTAGGACACACACAATGTCAGTCATAAAGAAGAGCTGATATTAATGATCTGTCTCCACTCTAGTGGTGCTGATAAAACCTTTTTCTGTTCTCCAAGAGATATTGCTAACACCATTATCCAGTATTTATGTGGAAGTAATTGAATATGAATGAATGAATGAATGAATGATGAATTAGTTAATTAATTAATGTTTTGTTTTGTTTGTGTCTTGATTTTTTAATCTTAATGTCTTAATAAAAAATGTAGAATGGTTAAATGGAATATGGTTAAAATAAGTTAATATATGTAAAATATTTATAAAACAAATAATATAAGTAATTTTTTTAAAGACAACTTACACAAAAGTAATAAAAAACTAATTGCTAGCCTGAGTACAGTAGGTACTTCCTTTGAATGAATACATGATGTTAATAGATTAGAATTGATTTTTATTTTTTTTGCATTTAGAAAGTTTTGTGGTGGCAGTCACAAATCTCAGCACATTCAAATATATTGTACATGTAAATGGATGTAAACTAATAATAATAATAATAATAATATCCATCAGTCTCTAATATTATTTAGTTTTTTTTTTCTGGTTCCTCACATTTTTGGAGGACATGAGTGGAAGCATGTCTCCTGTCTTGTTTTAGCTGTACGATTATAGTGGTTTTGTGGACTGCTAGATAGGTGGATATGATTGATTGGGTAATTAGCTGAGATAATGGAGTCGCACTTTGATATTCATAAGAGAAGAATGAAGCATTATACTGTAAAGAGAAGCCCATGGAGATCCATCAGTGCAATAACTCAGGCCTGTTCTGTCTGGTCAGAGCAACCTATTCTCTTTTTGACAGGTACATTCAGAATCATAATAATTACCCGTGGAGCCATGAACTCCGTAAGTAACATGTAAATGGAACTTAAAGGCTTCGCCGTGTGTCTCTGAATGAAGGATTGCAAGTTTCACTGAGTAAGAGCTTGTCAGAGCAGAAGGTTTTGAAATTCAATAAGCATAGTGTGTTCAAAAGGTATAATGGCTCTGTCTTTCATGGATAACCTTTAATGGAAAAGCATCCTCTGAAAAAGAGACAAAAAGAGAGAACGCTAGAGAAAGGGCCCCGTTTGTGTTTGGAACGCTCATCTGTCCTCTTTCCTGTGGTAAACTGAGATATGATGGTTAAAATGTCAGCCAGGAACAAGACGAGCTGGAACTAACTGATATTTATAAATGCCTGTTCTGCAGTTACATGACAAACAGGGTCCAAAATTAAATGGAAACTGTTTTGCCACACTTGCTAAGGCAAATAACAAAAAAACTAAACAAATAAAAAACTGTACTTTTGCATTGTTTTTATTAAAACCCTATTTTTTTCCCTATGATAATTGAATTATTAAGCTGATATATTTGTGACAAACACAATTGCCATTGGTCATTGTGTCTCTCGCAGTGTCATAGACAAGTTTGTCTCCATTGATTAATTCTTGAATCCGAGATTGGAGGTGCCCGGAAATATGCCTATGGGTTTATATGAAAGTATTTTAGATTTTTTTGTTTGGACGTATATCAGACATCCGAAAGAATATACAACAGTGTGCATATACAGTATGCCTATGGATATACCTGTAACTCATGCTGTGTTGTCTGATTTTGAGCCCATTTCTTTATCCATGCTTTTAGACATTGTACTCAAGCTTAACAGCTTAACTCGAGCAACATTTTCTCCTCAAGATATTTTTCCAACAAAGCTACTAAAACAAGTTATTGAGTTGATTGGTCCATTTGTATTATTAATAATTAATAAGAGTTTACTTTCTGGAATTGTTCCAACTTATTGTAAACATGCCATAGTGCAGCCTTTATTGAAGAAATCAAACCTGGATAAGAGTGTGTTTTGCAGTTATAGACCAATTTCAAAGCTTCCCTTTTTAGCAAAGATTTTGGAGAAAACTGTTTTTAATCAACTTGAGTCCTTCCTCTCTGATAATGCTATCGGTGAAGTCTTTCAGTCGGGAGTTAAAAAACATCATAGTACAGAATCTGCATTATTGAGATTTTTTAAACTACATTTTTATGGCAACTGACTCTGGTGACGTGACTACTTTTGCTTTTAGATCTTACAGCGGCGTTTGATACAATCAACCATCAGATTTTTATCTCACGGTTAGAAACTTGTATAGGTATTCGAGGAAATGCCTTGAATTGGATTAAGTCTTATTTTCAAGACAGAAGTTTCTCTGTTCAGATGGATGAAGGTATATCGACCTCAGCGCCTTTATCTTGTGGTATTCCACAAGGATCTATTCTAGCACCAGTCTTTTTTTTCACTTTATATGCTCCCATTAGGTCAGATCTTGAATAAATATGGTGTGTCATTTCACTGTTATGCAGACGACAACCAGTTGTATCTACCTCTGAAGTCAACTGCCTCTATTGCTGTAGAAAGATTGGTGGAATGTCTTGGTGAGATTAAGGTGTGGATGTCTGCTAATTTGCTATGTTTAAATGAATCAAAAACTGAATTGATTTTATTCGGTCCTTCTGAGTCTGCTGATGTTTCCAAAATTGAGTTGGGTATACTATCCCCTTTTCACATCAAGTAAAAAACTTAGGTATAGTTTGTGATAGTGCACTTAAATTTGATAAACAAATAAATTAAGTTGTCAAAATTCGTTTTTTTCAATTGAGATTAATCTCTAAAATTAAAATTAAAAAAAAAAAATGTTTAAATCCAAAATTTTTTTTTTATCTCGGAAGGACCTGAAAAAGGTTATCCATGCTTTTATTTTCTCAAGATTAGACTACTGTAACTCCATGTATTGTGGTGTTCAATATAAAAGTTTGGGCAGACTACAGCTGGTCCAAAATGCGGCCACAAGACTTTTGACAGGTACTCTGAAAAATGAGCATATCACTCCTGTATTAAGAGAACTACACTGGCTGTCAGTTTCTTATAGGATTGATTTTAAGGTATTATTATTTGTTTTTAAAGCCTTACATGGTACAGCTCCATCATATATAGCTGATCAGATCCAGGTGAAGAAACCAAAGAGAATGTTAAGTTCTGAGTCATTGAATCTCTTAGTGGTCCCGCGGACGTACCGGAAAACGAGAGGAGACCTCCTTTGCAGCCGCTGCTCCTAGGCTGTGGAATGGTTTACCTCATTATATCTGGTAGTGCCCCACTCTTAGAGAGTTTAAGAGACATTTAAAATTATATATTTTTTTACTGTGGTGTTTGAGCATACCTGAGTGCGGTGTTAGTGGTGAAACTGGTTCTTACCAATTGCCTCATTGAGTCTGAGGTTTTATTTGTGTTTGTGTGTTGTTATGATATAGAACTTGAAAGTAATTTTATAGTTTTTCTGCATTCTAATGTACAGCACTGTGGTCAATAAATAAATAAATTAAAAAATAAATACGTGCTCTATAAATAAAGTGAACACTGATCATTGAACATCTCTCAGTGAACACCGCCTGTCATAAAGACAGTGTTCAGTTTTCCTGAATTTTCTTACATAATAAATTAGTTTCAACTCAATTTCATAACCATTTATTTGTTTATTTTGTATGCAGGGGCATCAGTTATGTACGTCAGGGTATGGTGAATGCCATAACTTGGTCGCCCGGTAAATGTTAAAGATTTAATTATAAATAAAATTAATTAAGATATAAATGATTAAATTAGTTGTAAATTAAATATTTAAATACTTACACAAAAGGGAAATAATAAAACATTGAGTTGGGTTTACTATAGACCTGCGTTATTTTACCTAACTCGTTCATGCGAGAACCGTCCTGTCTGACAACCGGAGCAAAAAAAGAGATATTTGCCTGAAAGAAGAAAGACACACAAAAGACTTCCATCTTGTGGTAAATGGGTTAATAAAAACAAATGAAAGCCTTTATTTGCTGATGATTGTGATGTATGACAGTGTACTTATAATATCTTGTTAATAAATAAATAATAAATAATTATATTGTGAACCATGGACTTCATGTGACCGATTTATGAGATTTCCATTTCCATTTTTTCTCTTCCATATATCAGAGCTGCATATTATGTGCCAGGTTATTTCCAAAGCTTTTTTAATTGGCTGATGCTGTTAGTTTAACTGCAGTTCCCTTTCATGGGAACTTCGAACTGCGTCCTCTAGGGGTCGCTATGGGGAACGCCTCGTCGTGACCCGTGTCTGAAGCATACATTGAAAAAACACCAACTCGTTGGCCGGCAACAGCCATGACGTCACTACCGGTGCGACTATAGTATAAATAGGCGCCAGGAGCACACATCATTCTCTTCTTCATCTTCATTGACTGTTTTGTTTGAAGCGTGCAATTTCTGTGGTAAGAGTGATCTCTATTCATCTCATTATGGCGAGCACTAGCAAAGCGTTTAAGGATGTGTGCATCCATGTTGACGTTGTTTAACATCTGATGACATACATTATTTATGCGTTATTTGTTTGGGCAAACAGCACGCACGCGATGTCTCCGAGGGGGCAATCGGCGTGCACTGTGAGCGTTTTTTCCAAGGGAAAAAGCTCCGCTCTCATTTGTCTCTCTTTTCGAGGAAAGAGGGGCAGCCATCTGCTTCCGCGACCCCTAGAGGACGCAGTGTCTCGTTCCCTACTCAGGGAACCATGGTTACATAAGTAACCTGAGACGTTTTGTCTTTCTCGTGACATTGTTAGATTGATCATATGAACTTACCATACCCTGACTTTTAGACTGCATCCGAAACATTATTCCTAACATAAAAGTTACAAAAGCAAAAGTTTATTTCCTCTACAGTGAGTTCCCTTTCAAGGGAACTTCGAACTGTGTCCTCTAGGGGTCGCTATAGGGAACGCCTTCAGCGTTTCCTCTTCTTCGTCTTCAGTGACTGTTTTGTTTGAAGCGTTCATTCCGGGGGTAAGAGTGATCTGTCTTCCCTTATTATGGCGAGCACTAGCAAGATGTTTAGGAGGTGTGTTGATCCGTGTCTTCGTTATTTGACACCTGATGACACACATGATCTTTGCGTCTTTTGTTTGGGCGAAGAGCACGCATGCAATGTCCTCGAGGGGGCAATCTGCGTTCACTGCGAGCGTTTTTCAATTAAAAAGCTCCGCTCTCATCTGTCTCTCTTTTCGAGGAAGGAGGGGCAGCCGTCTGCTCCCCGCGGTTCAGGACCCACCGCTGCTGAGGCACGGAGGAGAATGAGGTCTTGGGGATCGCAGGTGGATCTGGCCGATGAGTTTAAGGAGGGGCTTTCCCTCTCGCGATCCTCGGTCGTGGACGAGGGTGCCAGTGCTCTGCTGGGTTTGGCCCAGGAAGAGCAGGAGATGTCTGAGGAGGGCGAAGAAGTTGAGGCTGAGCCCTCCCAAATCTCCTACCCTGCGTATGATGAGCTACTGGAGGTTATGGATCATGCCACGGCAAGGCTTGACTTGCCGTGGAAGCGGGCCAGGGAGGTGGCGCCGC
>NW_015539861.1:457052-460763 GCF_001515605.1 Sinocyclocheilus anshuiensis
GCTGAGCCCTCCCAAATCTCCTACCCTGCGTATGATGAGCTACTGGAGGTTATGGATCATGCCACGGCAAGGCTTGACTTGCCGTGGAAGCGGGCCAGGAAGGTGGTGCCGCGAGGTCGTCTCGACGAGCGTTATCTGTCTGACCATAGCCCCCCAGCTCAGGTGAGCCTTCATTTTCTTCCTGATCTCCATACGGAGGTCGAGAAGGAATGGAAGAGGCCGTTTTTTTCACGCATCCATCAGTTCCAGCATACGAGTTATGCCAACATCAAGGGGATGCGTGAAATGAGAAGATGCCCCCTGTAGAAGAGACGATGGCTAGCTATCAGGCTGTCACTTCGTTGCACACGATGGCAGTGCTTCAGGTGTATCAGGCTGATCTACTGAAAGACCTGGATAAAGGGGAAGGCCTTTCTCCTGATGAGGTAGCTGAGTTGTGCCGCACCACGGATCTTGCTCTCCGTGCTACTAAGCAGGCCGCCTCTGCTATGGGCAGATCTATGGCGGGCATGGTGGTAATGGAGAGACATCTGTGGGTGAACCTGGCAGATATCGGGAAGAAAGAGAGGGGCTTTCTCCTCGATGCTCCGGTTTCGCCTTCCGAACTTTTTGGTACCTCCGTCGAGATGGTGGGTGAGAAGTTCAGGGAGGCGAAGGCGCACTCAGCAGCCTTCAAAACCTTCATTCCACGAAGGTCCAGGTCTGACCCCGAACAACCCAGGGGTCCTGGCCCGTCTCGGTCTGAGGATCAGAGACGGGCACAGAAGGATAGTGTCGTGGCTTGCGCTCCTCCCCCACCTAGGGCTAGGAGGAATTGCGGGTCAAAGGGAGGTAGGCAAGACCTGAGGGAGGTGATCCCAACGCTCTCGTCTGGACCAGAGTGATACCTGAGCATCTACTCATCTCCCTCGGAGGGTTTAACATCTGCCCTCATCTTCCCCTCTCTAATTCCCCTGTTACCCATAATCTTCTCCACCTGACCGAGGTTAGGTAGGAACCTCTTGCGCCTGCATTGCAGTCCCCTATGCTGGACCTGTGATGTTTTCGGTTGGTTCTGTGTCTTACATATTAACCACCTTACTGATGGTCTGGACTAGAGGCTTCTTCGGGCTTCACTTCTTGAACGGGGCTCCTGCGCGGGTACCATGGCGGGTGAGTACGATCCATTTTGAATATATGCGCTGGTGGTTGTGTGAATCCGTCTGCTAGCCTTCGTTGCAGTGTTTCCGGGACCTGTGTGTTTCTGTCCTTTTCTAGGGTAGGTCCTCGGTGAGCACCCCCTCTGCTGGACTTAGAACCGGGTTCTCGGCTTTTGCAGTGATGACCTCACTCGTCGATGCTCGATCCAGACTGTACGATAGCCCTTTTTCCGGCTTCATGCTTCCTGGATCATGTGGCCAGATCACAGGCTTCTGCGGGAGCCTTCTTGGTCATCAGGTCCCCGGCACAGCACCGCAATTCTCCTGGACGTCCGGGCTGGGCTTATGCTTTCAGGCTGCCCTGACTGGGACGCCATATCCAGGTTCGCTCGAGGGGCTTCCTGACGCTGAGACGTCGAGCGGGAGGTATGAGTGGCGTTTTTGTGAGAAACCCTTCTTGTGAAGTGCTATCGCCAGGCAGTGCTCCCCTCGCCTCAGAGGGTTGTCTTTGAGCTTGCCACTCCCGTTTGTCTCATTACTTCTGGGCATCTCAAATCCACACTGTGGCAAGTTCGCACATTAAGCTTTTTGCGTTCTTTCTAAAATCCTGTATGGTAGGGGCTACGCCCGGCGGCTTCTGGCCCTTTCTTGAGTCGGTTAGGCCCCGGTTCCACCTTGGGCACCACTCCACCTATGTATCCTCAGGATACCTACTTTAACCCTCTGGGGTCCGAGGATGTTTTGGGGCCCTGGAAAAGTTTTGACATGCCCTGACATTTGTGCTTTTTTCAGTTGCTTACAAACATTTTAATGTCTAAAGTTTAATAACACTGTAATCAGCACAAACTGGGCTACAATAATATGTGTGCAGCATGTATGTATGCGATTGTGTTTGCCCAGGAGTTCTGTTTGTTTGGGGTATGTAGCTTAGGCCTTTGGCCGTAGGAGATAATGTCACTGACAGCCGTCTAACGTCCCAAGGGCAACTCCCTTAAAGCTTTGGTAGAGTAGGTACTTAGTGCTCGCCTGTGGTTTGGCATGCACTCCCCTCAGCATGGGGGCGTGGGTATACCGTTCCCCATAGAGACACTTAGAGGACGCAGTTCGAAGTTCCTAGCACCTATTTATACTATAGTCACACCGGTAGTGATGTCATAGGCTGTCGCCGGCAAACATGTTGTTGGTGTTTTTTGAATGTATGCTTCAGACATGGGTCACGTCGAGGCGTTCCCCATAGCGACCCCTAGAGGATGCAGTGTCTCGTTCCCTACTCAGGGAACCATGGTTACATACGTAACCTGAGACATTTTCAGGCCAGGAACATCCAGAAGCACATAATAATACTAGAGGAGAGACTTGGGCTGGATCTGTTGGTGTGATTGAGATGGGGGCTAATTTTACTCGCTGAACCGTGAGTAGAGCAGCTCCTTTCAATCTGCTCTCTGACACATCAACATTAAGAATGCACAGAGCCTCAAAGTTATGCACTTCAACTGTCCTGAAGGACTGGAATCGAGCGAGTAAATCAATCTGAACTCATTCATAAAAATAGACGCATTGAAACACGATGGCCGTGAGAGCCCGGCTTTCATGGTCTGGTGTGTTTCGGTGAGCATGCCGGAGTTTTGATGTAAACCACATCATGGAACAACTTGTGGAAATCGAGTTGTGAAGCCTGTTAGAACTAGATTGCTAAACGTGCAGTGCTGGGATGTGGTTCAGTGCCATTGCTTTCTTTGAGGAGAGTGTTATAATATCTCAGTTTATTGGACATTTTGGGGGTGCTGAATGTAAAATGAAGTACACTTTGTTACTTTTTTATTTTTATTTTTTTGAGTATGAATATTAAATCTAAATACTACATTTAAATGTAAGCAGCATTTCCATCTGTGGTAAAGAATGAAGATTTTTAGTTGCAAATATAGGTGACATATCAGCCAGCTGAGTGATTCAGTCAAACTCAGCACAGGGACAGACAGCTGCAAATCATCTAGCAGTCACTCAGACAGACAGCTGTCAGTGTGCAAAAAGCCCTATACTTCTGACGCAAAAACCTGACTGGATGAGTCTGTGTTAAGTATAGAATAACAGTAGTTTCAAAAGAGGTTTTTGATCAAAATGAGAAGAAATGTCTTACAGTGTATGTCATATTAGTGTTACATTGTCTTTATTTTAGGCCTAGTATTTTTAAAAACTCTTCTTGAGCAGCTCACTCGCTTGATTTGTTCATTATCACTTTCAAGGCAGAAAGGGTGATTGTTTAGGATTCGAACCTGGGACATCTTACTCCCAAAGCAAGACTCATACTCCTGTTAAAGGGGTCATATCTAAAAAGAACATTATTTTGTGTATTTGGTGTAATGAAATGTGTTTATGCGGTTTAAAGTTTAAAGTTTAAATAAAAATTCATCCCATCCAGGTAACAGCTGCAGAACTGTCAAAAAAAGACTAATAATAATAATAATAATTATAAGCAAATTTAATAATATTAATGTGTTCTGCTGCGAGTTTACATACTTGAGCATGTTTTCTCATGGTTTATTGTTGAGCTATGAGTTCCTCAGTGTCCTTC
>NW_015539861.1:460809-465247 GCF_001515605.1 Sinocyclocheilus anshuiensis
ATTGTAGTCTACTCTTCCAGGATCAGGAAACGGTCCTCCATAAAATGTGCTGCACACATCTGAATATTTGGGTTGAAGTGTTCTGGAACAGTGTTGTAAATACAACTTAACCACTGATTTCTAGTCGTGTCCTCTTTTGGAAGGCCAAACAAAGTAGTTTCGCTTTCACAACAAAACACAGCGTCACACACGGCGGGCTAGAGTGAGCGGAGGCCGGTGGGCTTGAGAACGGCGCGGCCGGCGGATTTGATGAAGGAGTGGCCGGCGGGCTTGCAGCAGCCACATGTGACGACCCCGGGCTGGACACGGTGAAAGCCGATCCAGCGATCCACAGTGCGAAGTTGATGATGTATTTCCTCAGCGACCAGCATGGATCAGCTCTAGGCATGACGAAGCGGATATCATCCTCTTTTAGAAGGCCAAACAAAGTAGTTTCACTTTCACAATGAAACACAGCATCTCCACAGCATGGCGGCGGCAGCAACAATACTACAGCGAGAATAAAAGTTACGCCTTCTTTCTTTGCGTGAACATTTGGGCGGTGTTATGCAAATCTTCCCACATTGTGACGTAGACATGTGGGGGCGTGTTAGAACGAGCCGTTTTAGGTAGGCGTGGTTGACTCTTAACTTTTATAAAGAATATCTCTTTGGATTTGAGACTTTAGTCTTTGCAACTTTACAGATCTTCTTTATGCACCAAGAGCTTGTAACGCTTCAAAGAGAAACGAAAAATTGAAATTGCATTATATGACCCCTTTAAAGTAATACTGCACACTGTTACTTTCGCAGTTTGTGAAATTGAAAACATTCACAACTAGAAAATGTTAAAAATATTTGTTATAGGCAACTTTATCATCTTCTCATTTATTTTTTTGTTCACTTTTGTTTGCTCATTTTTTGTTATAATTTTGTTATAATATAATACTGTTTTGATCTGTTTGCAGTGGTTACTAATTACTATTTTTCACAGTGTGATTTTTGGTGAATTGTTTTAAAACTAGTTTGACCCACAAACTTTATAATTATTAATTAAATAAAGTAGTATATAGAACCAAAAACAATTAAAAAAACAAAACATACAAAAATGTATTGCCTCCATTTTTAATTAATGGATAATAGCAAGTGAGATTGTAATAATATTTCAATCACTGAACTAGAAATTGTCCCTGGATTCCATTTCCATAATTGCTGAAAGTTTTAGAATGAAAATACTGGCAAACCAACCTGCAAAAGCAAAGACACAGCATTTCTTCTCCGCAATACCATGTGTAACTCTAAGAGACTAAGGAGACAAATGATCAACATTAGGACTGGGCTACTCTTGTCCTCGCGATCCACTTTCCTGCAGAGTTCAGCTCCACCCCTGATCAACCTCACATGCCTGTAGCTTTCTCGTAATGCTGAAGAGCTCGATTGGCTGTTCAGGTGAGTTTGATTGGAGCTGAACTCTGCAGGAAAGTGGATCTCAAGGGCAAGAGTTGCCCAGCCCAGCTCTACACACAGCTTTCAGATCCAAGTAAGAAAACATGAACAGAATTCAAACGACCATGAACACATACTACAAAACACAACGACTGACAATGGGAACACAGGGCGTAAACACACAAGGGTTAATAAGGCAACAAGAAACACCCTGGGAGACAATCAAGTGGAACCAATCATGAGATTAAACTACAAAATTAACAGGAAACTATAGGAAACATGAAAAACATAAAACTCCAAACACAAAACAGGAAATATGTCACATCATGCTATTGAAAAAGATATTGTGTCGTCATTTAAACTCATTCCAAACCTGTATGATTTTCTTTCTTTTTTCTAAGTCACTATAAAATCAAAAGTGACAATTCTTATTTTTATGAATTATTGCTATGTTATTATGAATGTTTTATCCATCCACCTCATTTTATTAAAAAAAAACTTCATGTGCCCTTGTAATCTTTAATCAAAATAACTTCCCTGCCCTTTTTGCAATGACATATCTTCTCTAATGACATGTACACCAGTGTGAGTACGGGACAATAACCTCCCCTCCAGCAGCCTGTCACTCACACGAGATTACAGGTGCAGCAAATGACAACACTCAAACTATCCAATCAATTCATGATGGCCGAATTAAATGACGCCCTGCATTTTTTTCTAGTTCAAGAAGACTTTTTGGTAACACTTTAAATTAAGGTTCCCTTTATAAAGGGTGTATAAAGGTGTTAATAAATGACTAATAACTCACTTACAAATGCATTATAAATCATTGATAAGCATTTAAAAATGCATGAATAAAAGGGTGATTTTGATGCAATACCTGCCAAATAGTGAGTCATTTTTAACTAAAATGTTATAAATGCTTAAGAAATATATTTATAAATACTTATTTCACTCAAGACCAGATTCCTGATTTATTTCATGATGCAGCAAAAAATTTGCTGGGTCGCAGGACCGAGGTTGAGCCTGGGCCTCGGAGGCTGAAGGCGGAGTCGAGAGATCCTCCAGACTCAACGCCAATGGAGGTGGAGATAGGCAGACCAGCGGCAAGCCCACGCCACAGATGGTGAGCTGAGGGTGAGCAGAGAGGCTGACGGGATCCAGTGGAGAGGGCGTTGAGGAAGGGAACAGGTCAATGAGAGGAGGCAGGAGAGGGAGGTTGGGTGGGATATTTTCCCAGGTAGACAGGTCGGGTGAAAAGTGAAGGACGGGTATCTCTGAGTGCAAGTCTATTAAATCTCCCAGGTCCAGTTTGTGCTCACCCCCAGTGATGGCGCCATGGGCGGGGCTTTCCATTGCCCCCACAATCTCCACAGCTCTATCCACCGTCGCTTGTGCAGTCGGCTCTCACACCTGGTCAGACATTTGGGGCTCAGGCTCCAGGGCGATCGTCAGCTCTGTCGATGTGTGCGATGGCTCAACGACCGCGGCAGGCTCTGGCTCTCCATCTGCAGTGGGCTCGGGCAGCTCCGCGCCACGGGGTGGTCCTTGACTGGGCTCTGGGACCCGAGTGGGGCTGGGGTCGTTGTCCGCAATGTTCACGGTCAGATGAGACGAAAAAATAATAAAAGCACACCCATGACTTGATGATATATTAATATTGAAAATGTTAACTCCAATATTACCTGTGAACCTTAATGTAATGAGCCATTTATTAATTATTTATAAACTTTAATAACTTGTGAAAGTGAACCTTAATGTAAAGTGAACATCTGTGAACCAGTTATTAATGAGTTATAAACGGTAATAACATCTAAAAGTGAACCTTAATGTAAAGTGATCAACTGTGAACCATTTATTAATGATCTATAAACGTTAATAACCTGCAAATGTGAATCTTAATGTAAAGTGAACACCTGTGAACCATTTATTAATGAGTTACAAACATTAGTAACATTAAAACGCGAACCTTAATGTAAAGTGAACATCTGTGAAGATTAATAGTCCCGAGTCCAGTGTGAGCTCACCCTCAGCGGTGGTGCCATGGGCAGGGCTTTCTGTAGCCCCCCCGATGTCCACAGCTGTCTCCACCGTCGCTTGTGCTGCCGGCTCTCGCACCTGGTCAGATACTTGGGGCTCAGGCTCCTGGGCTATCATCCGCTCTAATGTAAAGTGAACACCTGTGAACCATATATTAATGAATTACAAACGTTAGTAACCTGTGAAAGCAAACCATAATGTAAAGTGAACACCTGTGAACCATTTATTAATGAGTTATAAACGTTAATAATGATCATCCGCTCTGTCGCTCCTGATGGCGATGGCTCAATGACCGGGGCAGGCTCTGGCTCTCTGTCTGCGGTGGGCTCGGGCAGCTCCACGCCGTGGGGTGGAAGTTGACTGGGCTCTGGGTTCAGAGTGGGGTTGGTGTCGTCCTCCACGATGTCCACGGTGAGTCTCGATTGGCAGGACACCAGCACCCACTCGATAAAGGAGGCGAGGCTCTATCGAGGACCATATTATTAATTGATGAACATCATTAACCTGTGAAAGTGAACCTTAAAGTAAAGTGGACACACTAATAATTTATTAATTATTAATGCACACACAGAAGGTTTTTTTCCTCTGTTAAATGTATTTTATTATTGATGCACTATGTCAGTAAACAAAACTACTTAACATTATTGAGCATAACTGCACATGGAAAGTGGCTTATACTGTCACAACACGGTGTGTGGAGGCAGGCAGGACGACGAGGACGACAAGGATTCCAATAATGATTTTTAACGTAGACACAACAAGGCAGATTCAGGTAGGTGAGACACACACACTCGGGGTAACATTCACAATAACCGACAAACCAGAATACCAGAGACAGGAACTAATATAGGACAGATAACGAGGGGCAGACAGGTGAGCACAATGAGGTGATTAACTAATAATTAGCACGGGCTAAACCAACAAAAGGGGAAGAAACCACAATAAACAGTCCACAGGGGCGTTACAGTAAACTT
>NW_015539861.1:466065-466926 GCF_001515605.1 Sinocyclocheilus anshuiensis
GAAGCATGCAACACCCGCTGAGTGGCATTAAACAGCTTGAAAGATCAAAGACAATTTTTAATATAACTCCGACTGGATACGTCTGAAAGAAGAAAGTCATATACACCTAGGATGCATCGGGGGTGAGTAAAAAACAGCCTAATTTTCATTTTCGGGTGAACTAACCCTTTAAGGTTCACTTTCACAGGTTACTAACCTTTATAGCTCATTAACAAATGGTTCACAGGTGTTCACTTTACATTAAGGTTCGCTTTCACAGGTTACTAGCATCTATAGCTCATTAATAAATGGTTCAAAGGTGTTCACGTTGCATTAAGGTTCTTAAGGTTCGGTTACTAACGTTTATAGCTCATTAAGGTTCGCTTTCACAGGTTACTAACGTTTATAGCTCTTATAGCTCAGGTTCACAGGTGTTCACTTTATGTTAAGGCTCACTTTCACAGGTTACTAACGTTTATAGATCATTAATAAATGATTCACAGGTGTTCACTTTACATTAAGGTTCGCTTTCACAGGTTACTAGTGTTTGTAATTCATTAATAAATGGTTCACAGGTGTTCACTTTACATTAAGGTTCACTTTTACAGTTTACTAACGTTTGTAATTCATTAATAAATGATTCACAGGTGTTCACTTTACATTAAGGTTCGCTTTCACATGTTACTAACGTTTGTAATTCATTAATAAATGGTTCACAGGTGTTCACTTTACATTAAGGTTCACTTTTGCAGGTTATTAACATTTATAAATCATTAATAACTGATTCACAGATGTTCACTTTACATTAAGGTTCGCTTTCACATGTTACTAACGTTTGTAATTCATTAATAAATGGTTCACAGGTGTTCACTTTACATTAAG
>NW_015539861.1:467080-471456 GCF_001515605.1 Sinocyclocheilus anshuiensis
GTAAACAGTCCACAGGGGCGTTACATTACTCCCCCCTCCCGGAAGGTGCGTCCTCGCACCGTAGAAACAGAGGGAGGGGCGGAGGGGGACTAGGAGGAGGACAAAGCAGAGGATGCGAGATGGTGACAGGGGAAGGCAAAGGGCTGGCAGGCAGACCAGACAGGTGGAGGTTCCGGCGGAGGACGGCCTTCCAGGAGGAGGACGGCTAACAGAGTCCAGGGAGGTGACGATGGAGGGAGGAGCCAGGGAGACGACAGGAGGGAACCAGAGCAGGAGGAGGAGCCAGGGGGAACCCAGGCCACAGCCCTGATAGCAGCCCACGGTGGAGCCGACGGAGGGAGGAGCCATGGTGGAGGAAGGGCTGACAACTCCAATGGGCCGACCGATGGCGGGATAAATGGTTCACAGGTGATCACGTTGCATTAAGTTTCGCTTTCACATGTTACTAACGTTTATAGCTCATTAATAAATACTTCACAGGTGTTCACTTTACATTAAGGTTCGCTTTCACAGGTTACTAACGTTTATAGCTCATTAATAAATGGTTTAAAGGTGTTCACTTTACATTAAGGTTCGCTTTCACAGGTTACTAGCATCTATAGCTCATTAATAAATGGTTCAAAGGTGTTCACGTTGCATTAAGGTTCGCTTTCACAGGTTACTAACGTTTATAGCTCATTAATAAATGGTTCACAGGTGTTCACTTTACATTAAGGTTCACTTTCACAGGTTACTAACGTTTATAGCTCATTGATAAATGCTTCACAGGTGTTCACTTTACATTAAGGTTCGCTTTCACAGGTTACTAACGTTTATAGCTCATTAATAAATGGTTCACAGGTGATTACTTTACATTAAGTTTCACTTTTAGATGTTATTAACGTTTATAACTCATTAATAACTGGTTCACAGATGTTCACGTTACATTAAGGTGAACTTTCACAGGTTATTAATGTTTATAAATTATTAATAAATGGCTCATTACATTAAGGTTCACAGGTAATATTGGAGTTAAAATTTTCACTATTAATATCTCATCAAGTCATGGTTGTGCTTTTATGATTTTTTCCCCTAAAATAAAGATCAAGATGATAATTTCATCTTGATAAACAAAATATATCAGTTTCTAATCATTGCTGTTGATAGGCATCATAAACTTTTGTGGAGGATCATGGGTAAGGTACAAAGTAGATTCTGGTAAGAAACATGGTAAGAAATTGACACAAGTCACGAGATATAAATGAAAAAACCATAAATACAACACCCTTCAGTCTTGCTAAAATAGTAAATTTTTGCTGCAACGTTGCATGAGCAGATATATTGTATTTGCATGTGACTGCCTCTAGAGCAGGGGTGTCCAGTCCTGCTCCTGGAGGGCCACTGTCCTGCATAGTTTAGCTCCAACCTCCAACCAGCCACCTGCCTGGAAGTTTCTAGCAGAGATTGTCTTACTGTAGGGAGATGAGAGGGTCTGTTGTCTGTTTATTGGAGAAAGTGTAATGGTCAACTTGGATCACGTGTGCCTTAATAATATTTTTTCAGTGTAAACTCTAAAAATAGTTCAATCCAAAACTATTGTTTAGTGTAAAATGTTGAAGATTAGCCGATAGGCTGTCGATTCATTAAATGATAAGCCGTTTCCTCTAAAAAAGCTATTTATTCAGCGTAGTGAAGCCTCTCCTCCACTGACATCCATTCAAACAAAACGACCTCTGGTCTTCTTTCCCACGTACTGCCAAAGCAGAAGCGTTAGCATTAGCTGTTACGCTTTTTTGGCTAAATAGTGGCTTTGGTTTCTAGTCAGTCTGAAGAGCTTGATTAGCTGGTTCAGGTGTGTTTAATTAGGGTTGGAGCAAAACTCTGCATGACACCGGCCCTCCAGGAACAGGTTTGGACATCCCTGCTCTAGAGCAAGACACTGAAAAATACATATATCACATCAAAGGTCCCGTCCACTGGAGATCAGTCACTTTAAACCTTATACTCGCCACATTCCACAAGTTTGCTTAAGCGACAGAAGTGACATCATCGTGGCACTCGCCAAACTGCTGATGGACTTCGTTAGACCCCATTTCATGCAGCGGTGTGCATGCCATTTGCCATTGTTTGGTAACTTGAATTAACAATTAACAACTTAAAGGCAACATTTGCTGTAAATGTAATGAAAGAACTTATAACATCAGATGCAAATCTATTTATACTTATAGAAGAGTATTTATAGAAGTATACAAGTATTTCAAAGACTACTGTAGTAGGCATTTACATGCGTTCAGTTCACTACCTCAAACTGCATTGTACCGCATTGGTTTTCATTTCAATTACTTTTTATTTCAATTGTGCTTTGTTTAATAAATGTTGAGTGGAAATATGTTAAATACTGTGTACATACTATTATACAAGTATATATGCAGGCAAGCTGGTAAAACAAAACAAAAAAATACTGTTATGTGTAATGCATAAATACAAGTGTTTGTCTGGTAACTTTTTATTGTATGCTGATTCTGAATAAAACAAAACAATTTTAAAATGTATTTATTATTAATAAAAAAAAAAACAGATATTTGTACATAGTCACATTTTAACATTGCAAGAGGTAATACACTTGCAGATCCTTTATGCATTTCCACAATACATATAAAGTAGGCCTATATGTTTATGTTTGGAATCTCATTCTAACAGCACCCATTCACTGCACTGATGAGCAAATCTGTTCCCATGAAGAAACCAACTCATCAAAATCATGGATGACCTGAGGGTGAGCACATTTTCTGTAACAGTGTAAGTGAACTTTAAGGAACATTAAAGAGAAGATAAAGCAATGTCATGACCCCTTTAAGACTGAATCCACAACTATTTGGTTTAAAGATTTCTTAACTGTTTGTGATGTTGAACAGTGTTTTAAAGTGACATCAAACAGCACAGTGCACTTTAAACCCCATCATATAAATAGTGCTTGAAGTGTGAGATTTATGGTTTAATCACATCACAGGGTAAACATATTAGCATCTGTTTCAGACACAAGCGGACACACAGCTCGAGGCAAACATCTCTGATAAATGCCAAATGGAGACCTGCTGTTCATCTTGTTAGCGTTTGTCTGTCATCTGTGTCTTGCAAGCTGTGTGATGGATGACGTGACAACAACACAACAGGCATCACATTTCCTAATTGATCACCATGGAAGTATTTACACAGCAGGACGGCCCATGTCTCTTTACTGCAAACTACAGCAGCTTAAGCCTGAAAGAATGCATTATAATTCACCTTTACAGATCCTTTTTATACCCACTGTTTCATTGCCCATTTTTCTGAGTTGTGCACCGGCTGGAAGACAGTTGGGGATGATTGCATCGAAGTACCACTTTCCCATACCTTGGAAGAATATTAATTTTGCTTTCTCTGTTTGAATTGATGCAGTCGTTTGCTTCTCTCTGCTGGATGCTGCATTGTTAACGTCATTGTGCTCTTTGGTATATAACATTTCTTGCACAACATCTTTGTACATGTAATTCAAATATCCATAAAAAACTCATCTTCACAGATCGGTTGAGATGTTTTTTTGTTTTTTTTTCACAGAGCAAATATGTACTCAACAAGATTAACATTTGTCTCAGTGGTGCAAGATGTTTTGGCAACTAAACAGCATGTGTTGAATGCTGTTACAATAAAACACATACTCCTCTGGTTAAAAATAAAAACATGAACCTAGACTATATTTTTTGAAGAAAATCTGAGTGATACTTGACCGTGCAAAACTCACCGCTACAATGCTAGAGAGTTGTGGGTAGTTGCTGAAGTGTCTGGTTTATGGTTTTCAGTAAGTTGTTAGCCAGAATTTGTATATCTGTAACAATGTTGAAATTATATATTTGGGTAAAATTGAATGAGGGCGAGGCTTGAACCAGAAATCGGTCTAAACTACAAGAAAAGCCCATTTTAGATGCAATTTTGTTCCCTTCAAAGTTCAGATGTAGCAAATACCTTGCATAATTTATTAAATTGTGTATTCTTGTTTATTACAAAATTTATGTAAATTTTAATAAATAAACAATAGTAATTCAAATATCTTATAATAATACAAATTAAAACAATAATATTAAATAATACTAATACTTCTACGCCAGATGTGAACAACTGACTACAGGTTCATCATTACTCAGAAACTTGCACCATAGGTACAGTAAAATTTCTCACTACATTGTTTTTATTATCAAATAAATAAATAAAAATACTATCTGTATTCACAGAAGTATTAAAAAAACAACAATAAAGTCTTGTTACGGGATCTGAACTTAATCCTGTAATTAATAAAAAAAAAATGTTGTCAGTCAGCCATGAATGAATGAATGAATGGATAGATGGATGGATGGATGGAT
>NW_015539861.1:472398-486043 GCF_001515605.1 Sinocyclocheilus anshuiensis
CATTAAGGTTCGCTTTCACAGGTTACTAGCATCTATAGCTCATTAATAAATGGTTCAAAGGTGTTCACGTTGCATTAAGGTTCGCTTTCACAGGTTACTAGCATCTATAGCTCATTAATAAATGGTTCAAAGGTGTTCACGTTGCATTAAGGTTCGCTTTCACAGGTTACTAACGTTTATAGCTCATTGATAAATGCTTCACAGGTGTTCACTTTACATTAAGGTTCGCTTTCACATGTTACTAACGTTTATAGCTCATTAATAAATGGTTCACAGGTGATTACTTTACATTAAGTTTCACTTTTAGATGTTATTAACGTTTATAACTCATTAATAACTGGTTCACAGATGTTCACGTTACATTAAGGTGAACTTTCACAGGTTATTAATGTTTATAAATTATTAATAAATGGCTCATTACATTAAGGTTCACAGGTAATATTGGAGTTAAAATTTTCACTATTAATATCTCATCAAGTCATGGTTGTGCTTTTATGATTTTTTCCCCTAAAATAAAGATCAAGATGATAATTTCATCTTGATAAACAAAATATATTAGTTTCTAATCATTGCTGTTGATAGGCATCATAAACTTTTGTGGAGGATCATGGGTAAGGTACAAAGTAGATTCTGGTAAGAAACATGGTAAGAAATTGACACAAGTCACGAGATATAAATGAAAAAACCATAAATACAACACCCTTCAGTCTTGCTAAAATAGTAAATTTTTGCTGCAACGTTGCATGAGCAGATATATTGTATTTGCATGTGACTGCCTCTAGAGCAGGGGTGTCCAGTCCTGCTCCTGGAGGGCCACTGTCCTGCATAGTTTAGCTCCAACCAGCTGCAACACACCTGCCTGGAAGTTTCTAGCAGAGATTGTCTTACTGTAGGGAGATGAGAGGGTCTGTTTACTTACTATTGGAGAAAGTGTAATGGTCAACTTGGATCACGTGTGCCTTAATAATATTTTTTCAGTGTAAACTCTAAAAATAGTTCAATCCAAAACTATTGTTTAGTGTAAAATGTTGAAGATTAGCCGATAGGCTGTCGATTCATTAAATGATAAGCCGTTTCCTCTAAAAAAGCTATTTATTCAGCGTAGTGAAGCCTCTCCTCCACTGACATCCATTCAAACAAAACGACCTCTGGTCTTCTTTCCCACGTACTGCCAAAGCAGAAGCGTTAGCATTAGCTGTTACGCTTTTTTGGCTAAATAGTGGCTTTGGTTTCTAGTCAGTCTGAAGAGCTTGATTAGCTGGTTCAGGTGTGTTTAATTAGGGTTGGAGCAAAACTCTGCATGACACCGGCCCTCCAGGAACAGGTTTGGACATCCCTGCTCTAGAGCAAGACACTGAAAAATACATATATCACATCAAAGGTCCCGTCCACTGGAGATCAGTCACTTTAAACCTTATACTCGCCACATTCCACAAGTTTGCTTAAGCGACAGAAGTGACATCATCGTGGCACTCGCCAAACTGCTGATGGACTTCGTTAGACCCCATTTCATGCAGCGGTGTGCATGCCATTTGCCATTGTTTGGTAACTTGAATTAACAATTAACAACTTAAAGGCAACATTTGCTGTAAATGTAATGAAAGAACTTATAACATCAGATGCAAATCTATTTATACTTATAGAAGAGTATTTATAGAAGTATACAAGTATTTCAAAGACTACTGTAGTAGGCATTTACATGCGTTCAGTTCACTACCTCAAACTGCATTGTACCGCATTGGTTTTCATTTCAATTACTTTTTATTTCAATTGTGCTTTGTTTAATAAATGTTGAGTGGAAATATGTTAAATACTGTGTACATACTATTATACAAGTATATATGCAGGCAAGCTGGTAAAACAAAACAAAAAAATACTGTTATGTGTAATGCATAAATACAAGTGTTTGTCTGGTAACTTTTTATTGTATGCTGATTCTGAATAAAACAAAACAATTTTAAAATGTATTTATTATTAATAAAAAAAAAACAGATATTTGTACATAGTCACATTTTAACATTGCAAGAGGTAATACACTTGCAGATCCTTTATGCATTTCCACAATACATATAAAGTAGGCCTATATGTTTATGTTTGGAATCTCATTCTAACAGCACCCATTCACTGCACTGATGAGCAAATCTGTTCCCATGAAGAAACCAACTCATCAAAATCATGGATGACCTGAGGGTGAGCACATTTTCTGTAACAGTGTAAGTGAACTTTAAGGAACATTAAAGAGAAGATAAAGCAATGTCATGACCCCTTTAAGACTGAATCCACAACTATTTGGTTTAAAGATTTCTTAACTGTTTGTGATGTTGAACAGTGTTTTAAAGTGACATCAAACAGCACAGTGCACTTTAAACCCCATCATATAAATAGTGCTTGAAGTGTGAGATTTATGGTTTAATCACATCACAGGGTAAACATATTAGCATCTGTTTCAGACACAAGCGGACACACAGCTCGAGGCAAACATCTCTGATAAATGCCAAATGGAGACCTGCTGTTCATCTTGTTAGCGTTTGTCTGTCATCTGTGTCTTGCAAGCTGTGTGATGGATGACGTGACAACAACACAACAGGCATCACATTTCCTAATTGATCACCATGGAAGTATTTACACAGCAGGACGGCCCATGTCTCTTTACTGCAAACTACAGCAGCTTAAGCCTGAAAGAATGCATTATAATTCACCTTTACAGATCCTTTTTATACCCACTGTTTCATTGCCCATTTTTCTGAGTTGTGCACCGGCTGGAAGACAGTTGGGGATGATTGCATCGAAGTACCACTTTCCCATACCTTGGAAGAATATTAATTTTGCTTTCTCTGTTTGAATTGATGCAGTCGTTTGCTTCTCTCTGCTGGATGCTGCACTGTTAACGTCATTGTGCTCTTTGGTATATAACATTTCTTGCACAACATCTTTGTACGTGCAATTCAAATATCCATAAAAAACTCATCTTCACAGATCGGTTGAGATGTTTTTTTGTTTTTTTTTCACAGAGCAAATATGTACTCAACAAGATTAACATTTGTCTCAGTGGTGCAAGATGTTTTGGCAACTAAACAGCATGTGTTGAATGCTGTTACAATAAAACACATACTCCTCTGGTTAAAAATAAAAACATGAACCTAGACTATATTTTTTGAAGAAAATCTGAGTGATACTTGACCGTGCAAAACTCACCGCTACAATGCTAGAGAGTTGTGGGTAGTTGCTGAAGTGTCTGGTTTATGGTTTTCAGTAAGTTGTTAGCCAGAATTTGTATATCTGTAACAATGTTGAAATTATATATTTGGGTAAAATTGAATGAGGGCGAGGCTTGAACCAGAAATCGGTCTAAACTACAAGAAAAGCCCATTTTAGATGCAATTTTGTTCCCTTCAAAGTTCAGATGTAGCAAATACCTTGCATAATTTATTAAATTGTGTATTCTTGTTTATTACAAAATTTATGTAAATTTTAATAAATAAACAATAGTAATTCAAATATCTTATAATAATACAAATTAAAACAATAATATTAAATAATACTAATACTTCTACACCAGATGTGAACAACTGACTACAAATTAATCAATACCCGAAAACCTGCACAATATGTCTTTTACAATACAATTTTGTTCATATTATTGTATATATATATATATATATATATATATATATAAAACTAAAAAGTCATATCTGCATCAAAACTTTAGTCAAAAATAAATAAACAAAACAAACAGACAAACAAATAAATAAATAAATTCTAGCCATTTCACAGCAGGAAGTTATAAAAGGTGACCAAAATATTATTTTAATAATTAGTAATATTATTAAATATTACTTTAATATTAATATTTATTTCAGCCAATTCGCCAATAAATGCTGTTTTGAAAAAAACTTGACAATATTTTCTGTGATTGCATATGGTGGGAAATGTGTTGATTGCTTCCTGCAGAGATCTGAATGTGTTGGGATCTCAATAGGTGTGTTTTTTGAGCTTTGGTTGGGTCAAAGCTGGCTGAAAGGAAAGCTGACACGAATGGCATTCAAAGGGAACATTAAAATCGCACGGAGCGAAGAGTGGCTTGTGGGCTGGAGACAGCATGCGTGTGTGTGTGTGTGTGTGTGTGGCTGAACTTAACCCATGCCCTTGGCATTGCTCATGTCATGTTATATTTCAAATCATGAACAAAAAGATCAATGATAAATTTGAGCATTTTGGGTTTCTGTGAGAAATGTGAGCGTGGGTGTTCACTCTGTGGGAATGCATCACAGAAGCATCAAGCAGTGGTTGGTGCTTTGCCTGTATTCCATTACCCTCATTTAAATACACAGCCTTGACTACAGCTTACACAAAGTCATCTCAGGGACAAACATCTGACACTTGCTAAACCATGCTCCAATAAAACCTTAATTCAGTGAAAAGAGAATAATGAATTCAGATATTCTCAGTGTCATACCTCGAGTATATACCGAACAACAGAGCACTGATATTCATGCAGTTCTCTAGGCTTAATTGTTTGATCTCAGTCTTGAAGTTTTTTCTAGAGCTAAAGGTGACCTAAAGAGCGAAAGGTGTACAATTTATCACTGTACAACATCTATTTATCCTAGTTCAATTGTCCGAGACTATGCTTTCCAGTGGGTAAATGCCATGAATTTGTGTAATAAAATACATTTTAATATGATTTGTATTTATATGTAATAAATTCTTTATAAAGGATTAAGGCACGTGTTTTTTTAATGCTGTTGGCCTTGCAGAGATTACTTTGCTCTCGGTCATGCCTACAGTATTAACAGCCATGTCTATTGTCACATTACAGCACAGCCTCTGGCACCATATGTGTGTAATTACACTTTATATGAGTATTTTATAATTGTTGTGATTCCACAGAGAATTATGAGAACTGTAGTTTGGTCTGTCATCTCAAACATTCTATTTTTCCTTCTCTCTTGAAAAATATTCTGCGATAAAATTAGCCAGAACTACTTCAGACTTTGTATTGCAATTTTAGTCTTAGTCTTTGCAATATTTTTTTATTTTTTTATTTTTTATGTTTTATATAGATTGTATTATTTATTTATTCATTTAAATTAAGATTTAAATGTACAGTAAACTTCCCATTGATAGATTGATATAATATTTGCCATGCAAAATGTAATCAACAGTGATAAAAAATTTCGGTAACACTTTATTTTAAGGTGTCCATGATACAGAGTAATTACCTAATTAAGTACTTAGTACTAGCCATTGTACTTACATGAAACGGCATGTACTTACCATGTAACTAAGTTATGGAACAGCCTGTACTTACAGTTTGTAATTATGTACATGTAATAGGCAGCTACTGTTACACATATGTAACAGGCCGAGTCTGTTACACAGCTACTTACGTAACCAAAAGTTCTTGTTACGTACAGTATGTGTTGCAGACTTTATACAACGTAATTATAAATGTAAGTACTTGGTTCTACACAATGTAACGAGTACTTTAATAAGTTACTAATTTGTGGAAAAGCCTGTATTTGCACATGGTTATTTTATACGTTTGGAAGACATCTACTGTTACCCGTATGTAATAGGCCAAGTTGGTTACACAGCTGCTGGTGCAACAGCGAGATACAGATTTTTACAAATAATTTAAGAGCATTATTCCTGCTATAAATCATTGCTACTCACATGGTTTCTGCATGAGCACAGGTGATCCCAACAGACGGTAAAATGGTGAAATAATAGTTTCTCTTGCTCTGCTTTACATGTGAATTGTCAGAAAATTGCATAGATGGGCATAAGTTGTATGTGTCATAATTGGTTTGACTGTTCAAATGCATTTGGTTCTAAGGGGATGAAACATCATAAAAAAAACAACAGAATAACCAAGTAAATAAATAATCCAGATTAATGAAGATTGCTTTCATGCAATTACTATTAGGTAACATGAACTCTATTGAACTTCCACCTGTCGGTCAAGAGAGAATCCAAACACTTGTAGACATTGCATCATGCTACATATCTTCGCTTAATAGTTGGTTTGAAGTACAGTCTCACTTCTTTATTGCTATGTCTCTCTTCTCTTTTAAGATATACCTGTTCAAAATAAGCTGCCTGTTTAGAGGAAAACATAAACATGCCAATGGCTTACCACTTTCCATCATCACTGCCATTCTAAATACCCACCAATGTCTGCCGTATATATTGCACTTAAGTTTTACCTTATCTAGCTGTACCTTAGTTTGAATTAACTCACCAGTACACCACTTAAATACATGTAGTAACTTTCTAATTACATTATAATTACAAACTATTACACAGGCATAAGCTACTTAAAATAAAGTGTATCAAGATTGTACTTATGTGTACATGTAGCTTTGTAACAGACTCGGCCTGATGCATATGTGTAACAGTAGCTGCCTATTACATGTACATAATTACAAACTGTAAGTGCAGGCTGTTCCATAACTTAGTTACATGTTAAGTACATTTTGTTTCATGCAAGTACAATGGCTGGTACTAAGTACTTAATTAGGTAATTATTCTGTATTATAGACACCTTAAAATAAAGTGTTACCAACATTTCCATTGGTTTTCTTTTTTGCATTGAATTGTAGGCTGAATTGGGATTAGTCTTCTCTCAGTTTCATGTGTTTAACCATATACTAGCTTTTACACCATTACATCACATGTTCTTGTGAACCAAAAATGCAGGCTATGTGTTATGACAGCAAAGTGGTTTGTTACATAATTTAATCCGAACCAAAGCCTAAAATATAATCATAAACGATATTTCAGCGTCATCAACATTGATATCATGTTACCACTATATTAAGTTTAAAATATGATTAAGTCAATGAATGGATACTGAAACATGCTGTCTAATCGCAATAGAGGTAAGGATAGCTATCTAGTGTTCAGTGTGAATGGGAAAAGCTGCCGATTTATCAGAGTTTGATAAAGGACAAATTGTGAATGCATGGCACCTCAGAACTTCGATCTTGGAAACAGCATGCCTTGTGGGTTGTTCACGTGCCATTGTAGTATGTATGCATCAAAAGTGGTGCACGGACGGCCAAACGACAAACCGTCATCCAACGGTGTGGCGTCCCCAACTCACTGATGCCAGAGGGGAGCAGAGACTGTCGCGCATTGTTCACAGTAACTAGAGGGTCACAGTGCAACAAATCACAAGCAGCTACAACAGTGATGACCGGTGCAATGTGTACAAATTGCACAGTACACATTTCATCGCAGCTTTCTGCCTATGGGCTTGCATAGCCAACCAGCCAGCTGGGTCCCCATGCTAACTGCATGCCATCGCCAACAATGCATGAAATGGGCCCAAGATTGGACTGTGGATGATTGGAAGAATGTGGCCTGGTCTGACGAATAAAGATGCCTGGTGCATCACATTGACGGCCAAGCACAGATACGCCGATTACCAAAAGAGGCTATGGCACCTGGATGCACTGTGAGGTGGACACAGGCTGGTTATGCTGTGGGTAATGTTTTCTTGGGACGATTTATGCCCCATTATCCCAGTAGCACAATCCAACCCAGCCACTCAAGTTGCACAAGCCAGTGCACTCTCAGTGCCAGTCCCAAGCCTGGACAAATGGGGAGGGTTGTGTCTGGAAGGGTATCCAGTGTAAAACCTATGCCAAATTGAACATACAGATCATAAACCTGCAGTTACAAGGGGCAGAAGTGGTGAAGGTGGATGAGTTTATATACTTGGGGTCAGTTGTCCCAAGCAATGGAGAGTGTGGTAGAGAAGTAAAGAAGAGAATGCAAGGTGGAGTGGGTGAAGAAGAGTGTCAGGAGTGATTGTAATAGAAGGGTACCTGCAAGAGTGAAAGGGAAAGTTTATAGGATGTTAGTGAGACCAGTTATGTTGTATGACCTGAAAGAGGTGGCACTGACAAAAAGACAGCAGAAGGAGGTGGCAGAGTTGAAGATGCAGCGATTTTCTTTGGGAGTGACGAGGATTGACAGGATCAGAAATTAGCATATAAGAGGGACAGCGCAGGTAGGACAGTTTGTAGACAAAGTGAGAAAGGCAAGACTAAGATGGTTTGGTCATGTGCATAGGAGGGATGCGGGGTATGTAGGGAGAAGATGTTGAGGATGGAATCACCGGGCAGGAGGAGAGGAGGAATACCAAAGAAGAGGTTGATGGATGTGGTGATGGAGGACAGGTGGTTGGTGTGAAGGAGAAAGACGCAGAGGACAGAGCAAAAAGGACACAGATGGTCTGCTGTAGTGACCCATAATCGCAAGAAGCCGAAAGAAGAAGATGATCCCAATAGCACAATCCATGATAGCTGTGAGGTATCTGAACTTTGTTGCAGACCAAGTGCATCCATTGATGACAACTGTGTTCCCTGCTGGTGATGGCCATTATCCCACACTGCCAGAATTATCAAGGAGTCATTTAAGGAACATGATGGTGAATTTCTGTTAATGCCTTGGACTCCACATTCATCCAGTTTGGAAAAGCAGGTTTGCGCTTCATCACCACCACCCTACAATGTACGGGAACTGGAAGACCTGCTGATGATATTATGGTACCAGATAGCCGAGAAGACCCACCGCCACCTCGTCAAATTAATTCCTTGTCATGTGGGCCACTCTTTTGTGGGCTAAAAGGAGGTCCTACAGGTTATTAGATAGGTGGTCATTAGAGGTGTAACGGTACACGTATTCATAATGAAAATATTCAGTACAGGTCTTTCGGTTCGGTATGCACGTGTACCGAACAAATAGAGCATTGTTTTAACCACTGGACGAGCAGAACTTCATTGGAAACCTCCAGTTTTATATATAGTTACTTTTGTTAAAAAAACAAAGTCTCAGCTTTCAAATGATGTCCTTTTTTCAGGAAATGTAAACAATAAATGCCGTCTTGGCGCTCTTTGGTGTGGCGTGACCGATCGCATAAAGACGCCTCAGTTCAAACGGCAGCGTGATCATCCCTTCCTCTTTACTACTAGTTTTAACGTGAAATAAACATGAATGAACATCTCATGCATCATGTAATCATAATGTAAAAGGGCTCCCTATAGTTTAGAGCAGGGGTTCTCAGCTCTGATCCTTGAGATCCACTTTCCTGCAGAGTTTATCTCCAACCTTGATCAAACTCACCTGTCTGTAACTTTCTAGCATTCCTGAAGACCTTGATAAGCTTGTTCAGGTGTGTTTGATTAGGGTTGGAGCTAAACTCTTCAGGACAATGGACCTCGAGGGCCAGAGTTGATAACCCCTGGTTTAGAGCATAAGCCGAATTATTTTTATCCCTAAGAAAATTTGAATTATAACTGAACTTATTTAAAGAAAGAGCAATTTGTTCAGTAAACCACTGTTTAAAAAAAAAAAAAAGTTTAGTTTCACCCCCTGCTGTACCGACACTGTACCGAACCGTGATGTCAAAACGGTACCCTTACCAAACTGTCATGTTTGTGTACCATTACACCCCTAGTGGTCATAATGTAATGGCTTATTGGTGTGCATTACATAAGTATTCATACCCTTACCCCAGTAGTTAGTTGAAAAACCTCTGGCAGGGATTACAGCCTCAAGTCTCTTTGGGTATTCTGTGACGAGTTTTGCACATCTGCAATGGAGGAATTTTGCCATTCTTCTCTGCAGATCTTTCCAAGCTCTGTCAGCTTGGATGGGGACGGTCAGCGTACAGCCATTTTCAGGTTTCTCCAGAGATGTGCGATTGGGTTCAAGTCTGAGGTCTGGTTAGGCCACTCAAGGACATCCACGGAGTTGTCTATATTAGCCACTCTTGCAATCTCTTAGCTGTGTGCTTAGGGTCATTGTCCTGTTGGAAGGTGAACCTTCTGCCAAGTCTGAGATTCTGAGTGCTCTGAACCAGGTTTTCATTAAGGCTATCTCAGTCTTTTGCTGTGTTGAGCTTTTAGCATTTGTTTATCTGTATTATCTGTTATTTATTTAATGAGCATCAATTAAATTATTACCTTTAAATGGGTTTGGAAGGGTTTTTTTTTTTTTTTTTTGTATTTGCTAGTTCAGAGAACAAACAAAGTCTCTATATTATAATATCTATGTGACAGTGTCACTATGTGCTATAATTTATAATTAATCCAGAACGCAGAAGCAAGATCAATTTTTAATGAGCCGAAAAGAATGCATGTCACACCTCTGTTTATCAATTTGCACTGGCTACCAATAGCTGCTCGCATAAAATTTAAGGCATTAATGTTTGCCTACAAAACCACCACTGGCTCTGCACTCCTTTACCTAAATTCATTACTTCAGAGTTATGTGCCTTCTAAAAGCTTGCGTTCTGCAAGTGAACGTCGCTTTATTGTGCCATCCCAAAGAAGCACAAAATCACTTTCACAGACTTTTAAATTAAATGTTCCCTCCTGGTGGAATGAGCTGCCCAACTCAATCCGAGCAGCTGAGTCCTCAGCCATCTTCAAGAATCGGCTAAAAACACATTTCTTCCATCTTTATTTGATCCTCTAACTCTAGCACTCTCTATTCTAATTCTATTATTAAAAAAAAAAAAAACTAGCCCCTTTTAGACGCACTCTATTCATTTACTAACTGCTTGTTTTCTTTAGAAAAAAAGCTTGCTCTATTTTTTTCTATCCTATCTGTTTTCTTTTTATTCATTATATAATAATAAAAAAAAACGTGCTATGTGTACTGCGTTAAGCTAACTGAGACTTGTTATAGCACTTGCATATCATTGCTCTCTTGTTGATTTTGATTGCTTCCATTGTCCTCATTTGTAAGTCGCTTTGGATGAAAGTGTCTCCTAAATGACTAAATGTAAATCTAATTTATCTGACTTCTGTGACGTGAAGCGGCTAGCAGATGGTCGGTTTAGCCAGTCTGTCTGCTTCCTGACCTGGGCCCCAGTTAGTCAAGTACAAACTCTAAGACTATGTGCCATATTTCTAGAGAGAAGAGCGGCACCACCCCTTCAGGGATGAAGACCTTCTCTTTTCAACAGGTCAGATCTGCCCCAAAAACTCATCCAATTGTCTATGAAACCTATGTTATTCTGCGGGCACCACTTAGACATCCAGCCATTGAGTGACGACAGTCTGCTATGTATCTCATCACCACGGTAAGCAGGGAGAGGACCAGAGCATATTACAGTGTCTGACATTGTATTTGCAAGTTCACACACCTCTTTAATGTGATTTTTAGTGATGGTGAAGTCAGACATAATTAGTGCCGATGTGAATAACAGTCTTACTGAACTTACATTTAGCATTAGCCAGCACTTTTAAATTTGCCAAGATGTCTATTTTCCCATTTCGTGCAATAGAATATTCAATTACTGGGGCACTTTAATGGGCTAACGAAATGCTAACAAAGTAGTGGTATCAATTTGTGATGATTGGGGCGGGGCCGTGAGCCGTGGGAATGGCTGAGGCCGGCGGGGTAATTGATAATGCACGACACCTGCTCCACTCACCAGTCTCGAGTCCCACGGAGGAGCTCCGGAAAGATAAAAGGAGGAGTGATGACAGTGCAAGACGAGAGAGGACCAGGCCTGGACTTTATTTTGTGTTTTGGTTCTGTTTGTGCGCGACAGTGGTCCGCGAGGGGCTGTCGCGCTATTTTGTGTTTATTTTATTATTAAAGTTTTGTTCAAATCTTCGCTCGCCGGTTCCCGCCTCCTTCTTCCCGATCTACAAACTGTGTTACACAATTTAGTTTAAAAAGCCAGCAATATAAGGTGTAGAGGTAGTCTATATCATTTTGATACTGCATGTCCACTTCAACAACATTTGGAGGTGGTTGAAACCACTTTAGACTTCTGAGCTTATAGTGTAAATGCCAATGCATTCAAATGAATCAACAGCAGTAAATGACCACCTTTTCTGCTCACCCTGTCAACCACTGATTTATACTGTGCCAGTTAAGTGCAGCTTAAACAAAGTAAAAATAATAGTAATAATAATAATAATATACATAAATAAATAAATACATAAATAACTTGATTTGTTGTTGGATTAATATTTTATTACGCATTATAATATTTTTAAGGTACTTGGGAGAAACAGTGCTCTGCGTTTTCCAATCCTTAATGACTTTGTGAGTGATGCATGTATTTTCACATTTCTTTCCAGAACTTAAAGCTTGTTTAGTACATTTCACCTGGTGTTTGAAATCAATATTTTTTAATAGAGTCTATCTCTGATTGAGTTTAGTGTCATTTGCTCTGAGGTTGAGAGAGAATCATATTAATCACAGAAAATGTGTTTTTATTATTTGTCTCTCCTCCTCCTCTTTCTCATCTAAGAGCCCACAGGAGACACACAGCTGATTGAAAAGCAGCACTGGGCTCCAACTGAGAGCCAGTGGAGCATAGAACGGCTTTTCCTAGGCTAGAGACATGAATAGGGTGTACTCTAGAGTGTATACTGCTGTACAACTTGCACATTTGTTTTTCTGCAATTAGCATGCTCTGGGAGAGACTGATACACATAAATAAAATGTCTTCCTAACATCCTGTTATTTAGTCTAACTGCAGTCATGTAGGTGGCACTGAAGAACAACCCTCATTGATATTTTAATGGTCTAAAAGCTTTTGCAATATGTCACACCAGCCTCTCTCTAAGCTTGTTGCTTTTATATTACCAGTCATTACGGAATGATGGAAAGTAATTGTGATTAGTTCCCCCATGAACTCTTGACAAAAGCACTCTGAAGTCTATAATGTTGCGTTTAAGAATTTATTCTACAATGAGCTTTGCTTTAGCTGGCTTGACTAGATTTAGAATTTTTTTTTTTGTTTGTTTGTTTGTTTGAGGCTTTGATTAGCAATCATTCCGTTTTGTTAGATCGAGTCTTCATGCCAGATAATTAAGATCCAGCCCTGGACGCCAGATTCTGTCAGAAAATATCCGTTTTGTCTGGTATCCGAACAACTAGTCAGCAGGGTTGTCAACAGTGTTGGGAAGGTTACTTTGGAAATGTAATAGGTTACAGATTACAAGTTACCCTATTTAAAATGTAATAGTAGTGTAACTTTTTCTATTACTTTATTAATGTAACTGATTACTTTTTGATTACTTTTCTAAATTTCTAATGAATGTTTATTTGCAACTGATAATCATTTTCAAACATTTACACCATGCAGGGTTAACCTTACAGTAGTGTTCAACACTGTCAGACTTTCAAAATCCTTCATCAATTGAATTAAGATGATTAAATTTGAAAACATCCACCACAAAATCAGACTTTAGTACCGCCTTTTACTTTGGGATTGATCTGAAGTTCAATGCAGATTTAAAATCATAAATAGTTTACTGATACTGTTTTTGAAACAAAATATTTGCATAGCTACAGGAAACACTGCATCTAACAATGGTTTGGAAAACAAAATAGTTAATTAAAAAATAATAATAAATAAAAGCATATACATCAACTCAAATACGGTTATCTAATAAGCATGTGTCCTATTCTGTGTACTAAACTCCTGAAACATTGGTGCCTCTTTTTATATGATATGACGATAGTGTTCTCAAAATAAGTCAAATGCTCATGAAGTGACTTTTGTCACTTCATGAGCTTATGTTCAAGAGATTATGTTTTTGTGCTCATGTACTCATATATTGAGGCGGCAGAGGCTGAAAACACCGCAAGATTCAGTAGGCCT
>NW_015539861.1:486230-495462 GCF_001515605.1 Sinocyclocheilus anshuiensis
TTTCCCTTACAAAAATTAACCATGCTTTTATTGTAGTAAAAGTAACCATGTTTGTTTTATTTTTTTTGGCAAATGGATTACCATTTTTATTTATTTTTACTACAAATTCCATGGTTAAACTATGGTTAGTGTAGCAAAAACCATGGTTAATTTGTGATTACCATGTTTAACAATAGTAACCATCGTATTTGGATTTATAGTAAAATCATCGTTAATTTTAGTAAGGGCTGTGTTGTTGTCTGCCCTAGCTCCCCCTAAACCTATTATAAAATATGATTATTTGTCTGCTAAATTACTACTGTAACATTACAATAGATAATAATGATGTCCTTTATACAGTATTTTGAGTGATGACTGATGAGCAATGGGCTGCTGCTGCTTAACTAAGTAAACAAAGACAAAACTACAATTGCATATTTACAGATGAAACTGGCCTGCACTTGAAACCCTGAACAGTAGTTTTGCTTCTCTGCTCCACCTGTGCGCTTCCACAGTCCACTCCATTTTCTCTCTTGCATTGATTACTCTGATCCAAACCGTTTTGCGGCGTCACGACTAACCGATTCATGATTTATTAGAGATTTAATTATCGAATGGCGAATTGGAATGGAAATAATCGCTTTAGTACATTCGGCAGGCAACTATACAATAATAATATTAAAATAGTGGGCCAAATCGGGTGCCAGGCCACCGGGAATTGTCAAGGTTCTGCCGATGGCCAGTCTGCGTCTGATTTCCACAGACGCAGAACGTGCAGGATTCATATATTGTCTTTTTGTGGCTTAATATTCACAGACACTAGTCCATATTACGCTTTGACTCAAGTGTACTGACCTACTTTTGATTTATTCGTGCAAAATGTGGCATATTCCGTCCACGTTAGGCTATAGGAATTCCGTTTTTATGACTGGATTCTACGAATCAGTCTGTGTTTTCCGCATCGCGGAAATTATAGGGCCGTATGTCTCAGAGTAGTCAGTGCAGTTTGGGAAAGAAATAAATTAAATCTTTATGTGGATTTGTGTAAATATTCAAATGTAATCCCCTTTGTAATCGTTAACATTTTCATAAGCAACTGTAATTTAATTACACATTTTTCTCAGTAACTGTAACAGATTACAGTTACATAGGGCCGTATGTCTCAGAGTAGTCAGTGCAGTTTGGGAAAGAAATAAATTAAATCTTTATGTGGATTTGTGTAAATATTCAAATGTAATCCCCTTTGTAATCGTTAACATTTTCATAAGCAACTGTAATTTAATTACACATTTTTTTCTTAGTAACTGTAACTGATTACAGTTACATTTATTTTGTAATTAAATTATGTAACGCCGTTACATGTAACTAGTTACTCCCCAACACTGGTTGTCAATACCCAAAACCCATTAACATCAAGTCTTGTCTGGAACCCAAAACTGTATTCACAGTCATCTATCAGCCAAGAGTTGACTGAGTGAAGCCAGAGAAGAGCAGAAGCAGGAGACAAAGTGATGATGATAAAAAGGAGCAGAGATTATTGTATAATCTTAGTTGTGTATGTTTCAATGCTCAGACTTCGTCTGACCAGCACAAATTCAACAAGTAGTGTTATACCAAAGTAATTCACAACAACATCGCACATCCCATAAACCTTGAATTTCCATAATTATTCCCTTTTATCTATTATTCATACAAAACAGTTCATGAAACCCCACAATCATAAGATCAAACAATAATGAAAATGCATGAGCAAGAAAAATAATGTGAAATATAAAATATAAAAGCATAATAAAAATAATAAATTAATAAATGATAAAATAAAATGATATAAATGATACAAATAATCAAGTCAAGTCAAGTCACCTTTATTTACATAGCGCTTTTAACAATACAGATTGTGTCAAAGCAACTGAACAGCATTAATTAGGAAAATAGTGTGTCAATAATGCAAAATGACAATAGTAAACACTAATTTTTCAGTTAAAGGCACAGAGGCGACAGCGGCAATGAACCAAAACTCCATCGGTGACAGAATGGAGAAAAAACCTTGAGAGAAACCAGGCTCAGACGGAGGACCAGTTCTCCTCTGGCCAGACAAAACCAGCAGTTCTATTCCAGGCTGCAGCAAAGTCACATTGTGCAGAGGACTCATCTGGTTCCTGTGGTCTTGTCCCAGTGGCCATCTGAGACAAGGTCTTTACAGGGGATCTGTATCTGGGGCTCATCTAGTTGTCCTGGTCTCTGCTGTCTTTCAGGGCTGTAGAGGTCCTTTCTAGGTGCTGATCCACCATCTGGTCTGAATACGTACTGGATCCGGGTGACTGCAGTTACCATCTGATCTGGATACAGACTGGATCTGGTGGCTACGGTGACCTCGGAATAAGAGAGAAACAGACTAATATTAGCGTAGATGCCATTCTTCTAACGATGTAGCAAGTACATCGGGTGTAATGAGAAGTGTTCCCGGTTCCGGTTGACCTAATTAAATCAAATGATTAAATTATATAAATGGCTAATGACTAACGATTATAAATGAATAAAAACAAGAAAATAAAAACAACATGTATTATTTCTCTCTTGATGCAACACACACAGTTTGCATTTGAGGATCCTTTGATCCTTCAGATTGTTGATGAATAGTCTAAGTTGGAGTCTTGTGGTCATTTTGGGACCTCTCTAGACCACATTACTGTAGAAGTTTTAATAGTATTTCCTGCTTTTAGAGACAACAGTTTCTAGCACTTATAATTCTACCAGAAACACTCGAAACACAAGCTGATTATGTAAATGTCAAAAACTTTATATGGATGAGTGTAGAGAGGCGAGAGCCTACAGCAAAAGAGAGGGAAAATTTTAAATCCCCAAAATATAATGTAAAGCTCTCAATCACTGCAATACCTTGTGATGGGGGTGCCAGTCTACAAAAAATTGATAGGAGACAATTAATTATTCAAAAAGGGAGTGACACCGAGAAACCAGCAAAAAAAAAAAAACAGAGAAAAAGCAGAGCTACAGTTGCCCATATGAAAAAGGCACAACATCTGAAAGCTGATTGGCCTTAAGCCTTCTACACACTGCACGATTTTAGCAACCCTATAAGAACATTGCAAATCACACTGTGCGACATGGATCTGATAAACTTGGGTACTACAGTACTTGGGTACTCCCTAAGGTCGCAAAACTCTGGACTTTTGGTAGTACCTAGGATAGCAATGTATGCAGACCGTACGATGATGACACCTATTGACTCGCACGCTACTATAGAATAATAAAACGTCATCAGCATGCGCTAGTGGTAAACACAAAGAGCATCATGAATCACCCCATAAGAAAGAAAAATCAAATGTGAGATCTCTTTAAAATCTCAAATAATTCTCCTAGACAGAAATGAGTTTACTTTAAGATTGAATGGAGATTTTTGCTTGAGTCTCCTGCTTCTCAAACTTGTCTCCCGAGACACAACTCTAATTTTTGCTTGAGTCTCCTGCTTCTCAAACTTGTCTCCCGAGACAAAACTCTAACACTCTGACATTTGTCTCCTTTACGTTGTGCTCAGATTTTTCTCCTTAGCTAGAGACACTGGATCTCTCACATTAGTCTCTTTTAACAGCAACATCACACGCTGTGCTCAGATTGTTCTCCTACACTAAAGACTCGGGAGCTCTCACATTAGTCTCCTTTGTCTCATTTGTCTCTCAACAACTTTACAAAGTGTGCAAATGTCAAATGTCTCAATATGAGCTAACAAATTTCTACCATATATTATCTATTAATAATCAAATTAGTCAAATTAATAATCAAGATGGAGTCATAAGCCATTTATTTGCCTTTCAGTAAAGAAAAGCTACAGGGTTACTATTTTCTGTAAATCAGTTTTAATAAAGGCATCGGGTACATTATTATTTCCAACAACAAATTGTGCCTAAGCACATAAACATTATCTTATAAAAAGTAACATTATCCTTATTTCTGCATGATTTCTCTTAAACTCTGGATTTATGTTTTTTCCCTTTTATTTAGTGCCTTTCAAATACTTGACTTGGTGCAGACTGTGTAAAGTTGTTGAGATATTTTATAAAGCTTTAAAGGAGACAAATATGAGACCCCCAGAGTCTTTAGCTTAAGAGAAACTTGAGCACAATGTCTGATGTTATTGAGATCTCTTCAAAACTTTTGAGGATACAAATGTGAGAGATCCAGAGTCTCTAGGTAAGGAGAAAAATCTGAGCACAGCGTGTGATATTGCTGAGATCTTGTTTGAAACATTGGAGGAGACAAATGTGAGAGATCCAGTGTCTCTAGCTAAGGAGAAAAATCTGAGCACAGTGTGTGATGATGATGAGGTCTCTGGAGACAAATATGAGAGTGTTAGAGTTTTTGTCTCAAGAGACAAGTTTGAGAAGCAGGAGACTCGAGCAAAAATCTCCATCTTAACCTCATTTCTGTCTTGGAGAAATATTTGAGATGTTAAAGAGATCTCACTTTTGATTTTTCTTTCCTCCACAATCAAATCACTGAGGGTGCTTCTTAAATTAGTGAGGGTGCTCTCTCTATATATATGTATATATTTATGTATAAGCCGTCCATTGCTATGGCGCAAAGACGCTCCCTTATAATCACTCATCTTAGTTCATCGCGACCTCACAAAGTTACATTATAATCATTGAAGTTCTCAATGCTGCACAATGAATCTCTTATTTGAGCAGTGAGTGGTTCTCTTTCAAACATTCGTTCGGTATCTCACTATGGGAATTGCCTTGGGCGTGAACAATCCTGGAAGCACCAATTACACCACGTCTGTCAGTTGACAGACCAATCATGACAGTGATGCGGGAGTCCCACCTCCCTATATATATCACTGCATAACGGTCCCTACCTCATTCTCGTTCTCTTCCCCATGAAGATCTTTTGGAAGCTAAATTCTAGGTTGCCCTCTTTTCAGGATTAGCTGCTTAACTGTTCTTAGACGAGCCGTCAAGGTACGTCGCCGAACACGGCTTTTTCTGAGAGCGGCTGTTTCTCACTGTCAAGGTGGAAACTATTGTTAAGGACAAACGAGTGAATTAACGCGTTACGACAAATTCTCTGGTCTGTCTTTTTTTTTTCTAAGCGACATGTTGTGGTGAGCTTAGCGGCTTGATAAAGAATGGACACGACTATTAGTTCCGCAAGCGGTGCCGCGACGGGGAAAGATGCCTTGCGTCCTTGTGCATGCGGAGCAAGTATTTCAAGCAGGGATTCTAATCCCTTATGTATTGTATGCCTGGGGTGAGACACGCTCAAGCAGCACTCGCGAACCCCGAGTGCTGTCCGCACTGTTCCCTTCTCCCGTCAAGGGTTTTGGAGAGAAGAGTGCTGGTGGCGGCTGCTAATAAAGGAGACCCCTCCCTTTCTCCGTCGACTATGTCGACCAAGTCGACCAAACAACTGTGTCATGCAGTTGGGGCGAGTTTATGGATGAAGTCTCCCCCAAACTTCCCCCTCTTTTCCCGATCTTGTCAGAGGGAAGAGAGGAGGAGGAGGATGATGACGAAGCGATTGCTCGTCTCTTAGAGGAGGACGGAGAGGATGATGATGACGACGCGATCCTACCACCGATGACCTCCCGACGCCCTCCTTCAGCGTGTTAAGCGAAGGGTCCCCGGCCTCGGCTCAAGTGGAGCTCGACCTGATCGAAATGTGCAGGAGGGCGACTGCAAAACTTTCTGTTGAATGGCCGTTGCAGCAGGTGGGACAGGGAAAGGAGAGAGACCTATATGATGGCAAGCGACTACCGTCGCGTGCCCCGGTTGTTAAAACGGTAATTCCTGCAGTCCCCGCGTGCGTTTCAGAAATGAAGCGTTTCTGGGACAAACCCTTTTCACACAAGGTTCCTGTGAAGGGATTTTCCAGACTGGATGCGCACAACATGTGATGACGACGCGATCCTACCACCGATGACCTCCCGACGCCCTCCTTAAGCGTGTTAAGCGAAGGGTCCCCGGCCTCGGCTCAAGTGGAGCTCGACCTGATCGAAATGTGCAGGAGGGCGACTGCAAAACTTTCTGTTGAATGGCCGTTGCAGCAGGTGGGACAGGGAAAGGAGAGAGACCTATATGATGGCAAGCGACTACCGTCGCGTGCCCCGGTTGTTAAAACGGTAATTCCTGCAGTCCCCGCGTGCGTTTCAGAAATGAAGCGTTTCTGGGACAAACCCTTTTCACACAAGGTTCCTGTGAAGGGATTTTCCAGACTGGATGCGCACAACATGGAGCAGCTAGGGATGTCAAATCCCCCTCCTGTTGAGCTGTCAGTGGCACATCATCTTAACCCTAATCGCAGAGCAGCTTTGTCTTCTGCCTCAGCTTCACTGCCAGGAAGGCCCCGCGTGCGTTTCAGAAATGAAGCGTTTCTGGGTCAAACCCTTTTCACACAAGGTTCCTGTGAAGGGATTTTCCAGACTGGATGCGCGCAACATGGAGCAGCTAGGGATGTCAAATCCCCCTCCTGTTGAGCTGTCAGTGGCACATCATCTTAACCCTAATCGCAGAGCAGCTTTGTCTTCTGCCTCAGCTTCACTGCCAGGACGTACTGAGCGCTTAACAGCCTCAGTTTTTCAGAAAATCTATCGTTCCTCTGCTCTGGCAGTGAGGGCTCTGAATGCTACCTCTCTCCTCACTGCTTATCAAGCAGAGCTGATGGAGGAGATGGGGAGACAAATGGATGCTGGATCACCAAACCCAGCTCTCTGGGAAGAAATCTGCGTTATTGCCGATCTCAACCTGAGAACCGCCAGGGGGGCAGTCCAGAGCTGCAGCCGCAGCATGGGCTTGGCAGTGGTGGGCGAGCGAGCTCTCTGGCTGGGACTTTCAGGGCTATCTGACAGAGAGAAAGCTGATTTCCTGGATGCCCCGGTTGAGCCCAAAACCCTTTTTCGGAGCATCAGTCACTGCTATGCGCCAGTGGTGTGATCTGAGGAAGCAGGAGGGTGAGATTTTCTAAGCTTGCCTCACCCAAAAACCCATTCCTAAGGCTTCTTCATTAGCACGCCCTGGTTTTGATGCCCCCCTCAGAAGTGATCAGCCAGCTTTCAGGAGCCCCATACCTCCCCAGCCTCAGCAGACTGAAGCACAGCCTAAGCCAGCACAGCCAAGGCGAAAACCTTCCTTTGCAGCAGCGGTGGCTAGACACAGACCGGCGAACCCTCAGGGAGGGAAGAAACGCCGGGCAACCTAACCCGTCCTCGTGTTCTGGACAAGGGGACGAGCAACAGCACTCGTGGAGTATCTGTTGTTATTCTCCCTCAAAAAGAGTGGTATTTTCTCCCCCTCCCGCCAATAGAAGGAGTTGGACTTGGGAACTGGTCAAGGAAATGTCAAAAAGTTCTCTTTTGACCAGTTCAGGTGTGGAGTTGGCACCAGTTCCCCAAGTGCCCCACAAAGAAGTTCTCCTCCCTCCACCCACGGCGTTGCCGGAAAGGGCAGAGGGCAGTTCACAAGAAAATATGTGTGGTGTGAAAATAAAAAAAAAATTCCTGTGCATCCAGCCAGTGGGCCGAGGGCACAGTAAGGTTTGAAAATAAAAACACACACAAAACCAAAATTACTCAATTCAGAGCTGCAATCCCCAGCTCCCCCGCTAGATGGCGCGACTGCGACATTAGTGGGCGAGAGCCGCTGCGGTCCGCTCGCTGCTCACGCGGAGAGCTGGCGCGCATGCGCAGTACTCCCCTGGGTTTTATCTGCGATACTGAACGGTTATCGTCTGCAGTTTGCTGTAAAACCACCAGTGTTCAACAGTGTGTTGATGTCAACTGCAGAAGGTGAGTCAGCTCAAGTTTTAGAGGAAGAAGCAGCCTCTTTAATTAGGAAAAGAGCAATTCGAATTGTGCCACCGGAGGACAGCCAGCACAGCTTTTACTCCCGGTACTTTGTAATTCCCAAGAGAGGGGGAGGTCTCCGTCCCGTTCTGGATTTGTGGAACCTCAACAAACACCTAAAAAAATACAAGTTCAAAATGCCCACATTCAAAGCGCTGTCACATTTTCTTCGCGAGAAAGACTGGTTCACCTCAGTCGATCTGGAGGACGCATATTTCCATATAGACATCTATCCAGGACACAGGAAATTCCTCAGGTTTGCCTATCAGGGCACAGCCTACAAGTTTATGACTGTTCCTTTCGGGCTCTAAGCTCCAAGAAAGTTCAGCAAGTGTATAGAAGCGGCTCTATCACCGCTGAGAACAGCGGGTCTCAGAGTGTCAGCTTATTTGGACAATCTACTCCTCTGTGCTCCATCATGGCAGCAAGCGGAGACAGATACGAAGATGCTTGTGTCTCATTTGGAGAGCTTAGGCTTCAAGATAAACGAGACAAAAAGCTGCCTGGTGCCCACACAGGAGATACTCTATCTAGGCCTCAGACTGAACTCAGATCGGTATCAAGCGTTTCTGTCAGAGGAGCGCATCAGGCCAATTCGCAGCTGTCTATCCCTTTTTCAAAAAGGGAACAAAGTCCCATTCAGACTGTGTTTACGCCTTCTGGGGATGGTGTCCCTTTTTCAAAAAGGGAACAAAGTCCCATTCAGACTGTGTTTACGCCTTCTGGGGATGGTGGCCTCGACAGTCTCGTTTATTCCTTTGGGACTGTTGCGAATGAGAGAGTTTCAGAATTGAATCTCTTACACCTTTTGAACCTATAGACAGCAGCGATCTGAAGCTCCTTTCGCTAAAGACCGCATTATTACTGGCTCTTTCATCTGCTAAGCAGGTTAGTGAACTTCATGCTTTGTCGGTTCATAACTCCTGTATGCAGTTCGCTATGGATTACTCGAGAGTGTCTCAAAACTAATCCAGCGTTCATGCCTAAAGTGAGCGAGTCAGCTCTAGCCTCTAATCAAGTGGATTTATTGGCTTTTCATCCGCCGCCCTTTTCGTCACCAGAAGAAGAGCGGCTTCACTGTTTGTGCCCTGTCCGTGCATGTGTTGCTATGTAAACAGAACGAAAGCGCTGCGGAAGAGTAATCAGTTATTTGTTTCATGGGCTGATTCTCATGAGGGTAAACCTATTTCTCGTCAGCGCCTGTCCCACTGGGTAGTGGAAGCTATTATATTGGGTTATAATAGCATGGGTCTTAGTCCTCCGGAGGGGCTGAGAGCTCATAGTACCCGAGGTGTGGCCACCTCGTTGGCGTTGTTTAAGGGCGTTTCAATTCAAGACATTTCTGAGGCGGCTATGCATTTAGGTCCTAGGCCATTGAGTGATTTATAAACGAGT
>NW_015539862.1:0-3278 GCF_001515605.1 Sinocyclocheilus anshuiensis
TTATTATTATTATTATTATTATTATTATCAATGTTGAAAATAGTTTTTATAGATTATTTAAATGAATAAAAAAAAGGACTAAGAATGCCATTTAACTATCTGAAAGTCTTTACTGTCACTTTTAATCAATTTAATGCATTCTTGCTGGAAAGTATCTTTTACTGCTCTTTTCTCTGCATTTTTAAAATGTTTTAAATTTTTAAGTATGAATTTCAATTTGTAAAACAAGCTGTTTCCAATTTATGTAAGAATTTATATAATTATATTTAATTTATAAAATATGTATAAAAATACATTTTTAATTAAAAATGTTATGCTCTGTGATTGAAAAAATCTTCTATTCCTGTAAAAATAAATATGAGAGATTTTGCTCATGTCTTGCCAATGTAGTTATGTGCAAAATATGTGAATCAATACATTATTATTCGTTATTCCCAAGCTATTCTTAAACTGATATTCAAATATTTTTCTGTAGCTCCAAGCCCCACAACTGCCGTCCACTACCTGGCCACCAAGTGTGTGGACACCGTGAAGACTCACCATAAGGGCTCCAAGTGGTTCATGCCATGGGGCCCTGACCAGTGCAGCAAGATCAGAGACTTTGATGAGGCCATGGCCAAGAGAATCGAGGCCAACAACATTGTGTTTGCAGTCCACATTCCACTGCCCAACAGAGAGATGAGTCCCTGGTTCCAGTTCATGTTGGTTATCCTTCAGTTTGACATTGCCTTCAAAATGCAAAACCAGATTGGTGAGTAATAAAAATGTGCGATTGTATGTTTTTGTTTTAGTGTGTTTGAGGTTATAATGTGCACCTCCTGTGCCCCCCCAAAAAAACATAAACATGACATCACTATATGGTTTATAAGCTTATACGAACATCGCTATTGTGTCGAAAGTGTAGGAGGGGACACATGAACACAAAGAGGAATTTCCCATTCTATTCACTTAAAAGTAGATTGGATTTCTCACATGCTGTGAGAGGACTAACAATGATGGATGGCCTGTTCTCTCACTGTTGTGGTTGGAGCCTGAGGGACCTCAATGAGGATTAAGGCAGCACACAGGTAGGGGGAACTGCTCAAAGCTTTAACACAGACAATTGGAGGATAATAAAAAGGAATGTAGTGCTCCCATCTGGTTTGATTGCCATTTCAGAATTAAGATAAGAATCTTAAGATTCTTGATTTGTCAAGTTAATGTGTCTTTGTATGAAACCTGATGGGTTCTGGCCAGGTGGACCTGCATAGTACTGCCATTTAAAATCATCTGGCTGTGGGAGGGTGGGGATCTGGAACGGCTCCAAGACAGGAATTAAGCGGATAACACTGGCCACTAATGAAGAGCCATTTTCAAGTTAGAGCAGTCTGGGAAAGTGATCAGAACGTCTGCTCCTTCAAGCAGCAGGAGCACCTTTGCTGGCTATTCAAGTCTTGAGAAATGTAGGAGTTTTTGTGGTTCCTTACGACATTAACTAGTGCTAGTATAGAAGCTACCATGATCTTGTTATATACCCCACCCTGAAGCACGTGCTTGTGCCAAGCGGCAACCTCCCGCTCTCTCTGGTGAAGCCAACACGGAAGTGACTTAAACTGTAATTCGTCAACTGGCCGCTAGAGGCTGGCTGCAAAAGGGAGTCAGTCCCATAGACGCCCCATGTTAAAATGCCCAACTTTACAGCAGAAAAAAACATGTTTACAGCCTGGTTCAAAAAAATGATTTTGGTCTATATAGTAGGGTTGGGTATCGTTTTTTTTTTTTTCGATACTGGTGCCAAATCGATACTTTTAAAATGGTTCCGGTGCCTAAATGGTGCCTGAACAGATACTTATTTTAAAAAATAAATAAATAAATAAAAATTCCCAAAAAAATTAAAAAATAAATAAATAAAAATTCCCCCCAAAAATGATGGATTGGATTCATTTTTTTTTTTGTTATCATCATCATTATTATTATTATAATTATTAGCCTACTATTCATTCATTCATTCATTTGGTCTTATCTGATCTGCTCAAGGGCTCTTACGTTTACATAGGCTACTTTTATCCAGAGAAAACTGCACTGCATTTAACATACAGGCCTACATTTTTCGATCGAACCCATGATTCTGATGAGCAACATTTTACACATTTCTTTAATAAAAGTTTATAAATAATCAAAATATAAACAAAGAAGGTTTTTTGTTGAAAGTTTATAAATCAACAAAAAACCTTCTTTGTTTATATTTTGATTTTGTTATTTAGAATTTTAAATGAGCTCAAAATATCATTATCAAGTAACAACATAAATCGCTCACACTTTGATTAACTATACATAAGGGAATGGAAACGGCAAGTGAATACATGGATCAGTGATCCTCTGCAGCCATCTACTGGTCATAGTGGTAATGTCATGTCATGTTCATTTTATAAGTGTTTGTTTTCAACTAGGTAGCAGTAATCTTCTGCTTAATGAATAAATATATAAATAAATATGCAGATCTTCTTTAATGTGAATTTTACATCATGTTTACATTTTGTGTAAATATATACAAAAATATGCATAATTAAAAAAAAAAAAATAAAAAAAAAGTCTGCGCCCGATCTTGTCTGATCTCGGAAGCTAAGCAGGGTCGGGCCTGGTTAGTACTTGGATGGGAGACCGCCTGATGCCTTGGGGAAAAAATCAGTTAATCTTAAAGCATATGCATAAACCCAAATAGGAAATTAAACAGTTATTGAATAAGCATGCATCTTATTCTGTGTTCTAAAAACATTCAACTCCTGAAACATTGGTGCTTCGTATTTTAGAGCAGTCACTGCAATTAAGAAATAAATGAATCAAATCTGTATGTGCGTGTTTGTGTGAAAACCCCCTTTGTAATTGTTAACATTTTCATAAGTAACTGTAGGCTAATTTAATTACACTTTTTTTTCTCAGTAACTGTAACAGATTACAGTTACATTTATTTTGTAATTAAATTACGTAATGTTGTAACAGATTGCACTTACATTTATTTTGTAATTAAATTATGTAATTCCGTTACATGTAATTAGTTACTCCCCAACACTGGTGTTGAATATACAGAATATATGGGGAGTACAAACACTGATCTATAGTTGCCACCCCTCATTCTGCTCTTGCCCCCTCTTTGCCACCCCAAGTATAAAATCCTGGACACGCCACTGGTGCGTGTGATCGCGAAATCGAAAGTTAAAGTAAACACCGCAAACGCTCATTCAAAAATATGTAAATACACCGCATCCTGAGAGCGGCTCCCTGATGCGCCAAAATTATAC
>NW_015539862.1:3518-8758 GCF_001515605.1 Sinocyclocheilus anshuiensis
AGACATCATTTAGTCGCCCAGAGTGAAGATTTAGTCACATATGCGAGTGATTTACTCGCAATGTAGAGGGTTGTACATCCATTTCGGAGAACCAGGACAAATATTTCAAGCGATCGCTCAGGCATTTAAGTAGCACCAAAATGAGGCACCGAAATCTGCGTTCGGATTCGGTTCTAGTACATACCGGTTACATAGGTACCGGGTTTCGGTACCCAACCCTACTATATAGCTAACTTTGCCCTTCATGACAACTGTGAGGGGGGTGCATTTTTTTTTTTTTAGAAGTCATCCGTTTAAATTATATTAAGCCTTAAAGTTCTGCATAATTAAGGGTGTGGCCACTTGAGTGACAAGTGCATTGCCGCTGCTGTCACCACCATCGAGCTAGGTGTGCGTGGTTTCAGCAACCAGCTAATTTGATAACCATTTTCGATTATCCGGGAGCAGTGGCGGCTCGTCGGGGGAGGCAGGGGAGGCACAGCTTTCCCATAATTTTGAGGTGAAAATGGGAGGAGGACGATTTAATGTTAATAAAATTCGCAATTCATTTCAGTTCATGTCTCAGAATGTGTATTTTTTGTTTGTAATTTCACAGTTGTAATCGAGCGCAGCGTTAGTTCAGTCAGGCTACGTAGGCATAGGCTGCGACCAGCTGACGTGTTCAGCTGTCAAATCGCTCCAATAATCTGCTGATGTAATTACAACCGCTAGGTAATAGAGAAGGGTAGGGCGAGGCCGGGGGAGAGATGAGCTCTTGTGCCTCCGTTGGTAAAAAAAAAAATAGCCAATCAGCATCGAGTGTTCACTTTCAGCGTTGAGGAGTGTTGAGAAAAGAACATTGACATTTTTTAAATGTGATTTTACACTGGATTTGTAAATTTAGAGTCTATTTCTGTAATTTTACCATTTTTAACTGTATTTCAAAAATATGTGAAAAAACTGTAAAATAAAACGGTAAAATTCCGTAAAATAAGTTTTTTTTTTACAGTGTAGTAGAGGAGGCTAGCCTGCCTTCTGATATCAACCATTCATCATAGAGACGTAAATTACGTGATATTAGTTTGAACGTCTGCCGCTGCGCTTATAATGTACCAAGTACTTATGATGAGTAGCGATATTGAATATTTGATTGCCAACAGATTTACCAAGCTGTCATTCAAACAGTATATATATATATGCAAATTTAGGGAAAACAGCCTAACCTGGATATAGGCTACAGCAGTCGGCTTAATTAAATGGCACAACAGGCAGCTCTCTTTTAACACAGACTTTTAAGAAGGGATGGATGTTTGCTTCAAGTGATAGGCCAGGTAAGTGAAATTATATTATCTTGCTGTGTATATATGTCGTCGTCTTTACGTTTTCTGACTAAAAGCAGCCAAAAAGCCATTTTAAAGTGGTTAAGCAAATAATAATAATAATAATAATAATAATAATAATAATTATCGGCAGGGATCCCAGATTAATACAATTAGTGTGCCTCCTCTATTTTAAAACCCACGAGCCGCCACTGTCCGGGAGTGACGCGCGGTGACGCGCTGCCAAGATGGTGACTGCCGGCTCTGCCCACTTTGAGCTTCAAAAACGCTCTTCAGGAACTTACGGGTGACGTCACGGACACTATGTCCATGTTTTTATACAGTCTATGGCTTGTGCATAAAGTAGGAATAAAATATTATTATTTTTTACTTGTTTGGCACAGCGTTCTTACTATAAGTGTCATTACTGCAGATCTTTGCATTATAAATTATGCATTCAGCACTTGAATAAACCATTTTTGTACAGTTCAGGGTGTTGTAGCACAATCTGGAACATGCTTTCCTAGAAGATCATCCTCAGCCAGATGTTATGCGTGTACCGTAAGCCTTGTGTGATCTTCTGCCAGCTGTTTCTCTTTCTCTGTGTATCCTGTTCTCAGAGCAAGACCTCACAGAGTGTCAGCAGTCTTTCGAATAAGGTCCTAGCAGGAATTCATTAGGCACTCCGCATTTCACAATGAAAAAGTTGCAAAGTGAGAGAGAGAGAGAGAAAGAGAGAGAGAGAGAGAGAGAGGCGTGTTCATGCTACTTTTTAATTACATATGTCACGTTGGCAGTGTTGGGGTTAACAAGTAACATGAGTTATGTAATTAAATTGAATTCAAGTTTATTTGTATAGCGCTTTTCACGATGCAAATCGTTGCAAAGCAGCTTTACAGAAAATTAAAGTTTCTACTAGGGCTGGGCGATATAGCTAAAAAAATTATCAACAATATAATGTTCCATATCGTTCTGTATCGATAATTAATTATTGATTTTTTATAACCTTTTTTTAAAACAAAAAGGTTTTTATTTAACCACTGTATTTGGAATTAACACAATTTATTGAGACAAACAACAAATATTTTTTGTTTTAACAATCCAACACAATAAAAATTAAACAAATATCTAATTTCTAATGTTTTATATGCAGATTATTAACTTTAATACAAGGAGATAATGGCGCAAACGCGAATTTCAGATTTTTTTAAATGCCCATCCCAGCAAACACTTTCCAAAATCAGCATCCAAACAACACCAGCCCCAGCACGAGCACCGACGTAAGTGAACCAGCCCCCCCCCAAACCCAAATATAGACAAATATCAAACAACATATATCTTTCTCTAGTCTCGCACGTGACAAAGCGACCATTGCAAATAATTTGAATTTTGTGTCAGTACATCATAAATAGAAAGAGGCAGCAGTTTACTGTTGGGGATTTGTCGTGTTGCACCGCACCGCATCCAGTGTAGACAGTATTGCTGATTATAATGCTTTCGTATTTTGTCACGCCGCTTGCGTCTGGTGTAGACACGGTGTAAATGTGAACATGCATTTACTCATCTCACTTGCACAAAAACAGATTCAGTATTTCTCAAAATGAATAAATGCAGTGAAATGCAAACTCAGAATATGATGCAAACCTGCAATAATTAAATGTTAAATAACACAAATATCTTTAATGTATTCAATCCCATTTTATTAACCAGTCTCTTTGCTGCTGACCTTTGAAGATCCATACTACCATACTAATAAGAAAAAATTACTTCAGCAATTAAAAACAAAATAAAAAAATTACTGAAGAGTGTTGAATCTTTTTCTTCATGCAATCCAGAATGGCAGCATAGCTTAGAGGTTTGTTTGAACTGCACCCTCTACTTAACAGACGTGAATTTGCATTTCCTTCAGCCTGAGGCTTATTCATTTCACTTTTGGTGTGAAAGTGCTTTTTTAATGTTTAAATCGTGCAAAAAGTAAAGTAGCACATTACTTTCCATAAAAAGTAACTAAGTAATGCAATTAGTAACTTTTTTTGGGGGAGTAATGCAATATTGTAATGCATTACTTTTAAAAGTAACTGTCCCCAACACTGCACATTGGTGAATGCAAAGCAACTTTATAAACACACATTTTATGTTAAAAAAAGTTTTTTTAACTTTAAGTAGTTTTTTTTAAGTTTAAGTAAACTATAAGTTTTTCCTTTATTTCTTTAGCCACTCAAAATGTAAAATATTAATTGACACATTGCTTAAAAAGGTATTTAAACACAGAGATTTTTAATAGTTGCATTATAACTAAGAGCACTATTAACTAATGCATATTTACGGTCTCTGATTTGAAAGTTAAAAGTGAAATAATATAAAAGAAAATTTATATACCTCATTGTAATTTTGCCCAGCGTTACATTTGGAATTATTACCAAAGTTTTGATTAAAATTAACTTGCAAAATAATTTGTGTTGCATGGTGCATCCTTTCAATGAAGGTTAGTAGTTTACTACAAAAAAAAACAAAACTAGTTTAAGATATGATACTGACTACTGTTCAGAGGTTTGGAGTCAGTAAGTTGTTTTGGAAAGAAATAATAATAATACTTTTATTCAGCAAGGATGCATTAAATTGATCAAAAGTGACAGTAAGGACTTATAATGTTACAAAAGGATTTTGAAAAAATATCTGTTTCCACAAAAATATTAATCGGCACAATAGTTTTCAACATTATTAATAATAATAATAATAAGAAATGTTTCTTGAGCAACTGAAATGATTTCTGAAGTATTATGTGACACTGAAGACTGGAGTAATGGCTGATGATAAATTAATCTTTGCCATCCCAGCAATAAATTTACATTAAAATAGAATATGGTTATTTTAAATTGTAGAAATATTTTGCAATATTACGATTTTTGTGGTCAAATAAATGCAGCCTTGGTGAGCATAAGAGACATCTATCTATCTATCTATCTATCTATCTATCTATCTGTATGTGTGTGTGTGTGTTTATCTATCTATCTATCTATCCATCCCAAACTTTTCAACTGAAATGTATATTGTGGCATAAACCCATCATGACCCTTGTCTAAATTCTTTAGATTCTTCTACTCCACTTTTCCTCACTTGTAGTATTCTAAAAACAACAACAACAGTTGTTTACCTTGCTTCTGCTGGTTAAGGCCACCACATTTGTTTTAATACATAAAATAAATATCCAAATCACTCAGTACTACATTACCCCTCTCACCACTGCACTGATTCTGCAGACTTTGGCCAACCAACTGGTTGTTGTGTGACATCATCAGAATACTGTGTGTCACAGTGACAAGTTTTGTTGTTTGTAATATTTTATAAAACAAATTGTCATCTAGATATCTGCGGCTAGAAAATCCTTAAAGGGTTAGTTCACCCAAAAATGAAAATTAGCCCATAAATTACTTACCCTCAAGTCATCCTAGGTGTATATGACTTTCTTCTTTCAGACGAACCCAGTCGGAGTTATATTAAAAATGGTCTTTGATCTTTCAAGATGTTTAATGCCACTCAGTGGGTGTTGCATGTAGTGTTGCTTTCGTCAACGAAAATTATGACTAAATATCGTCGTCAACGAACCTTTACCACGTGACGAAAACGAGACAAGACGCAACGTAAATGCTGGTCATGTGACGATGACTATAATTAAATGTATACTGCAATATTGTTGACGAATAAAAACGAGACTAAATGTGGTTTACAAAATAAAAACTATGCTAAAATGTCTCTTAATTTTCGTTGACCAAAACGAGACAAAACTAAATGTTATAACATTATTTTGTCTCGTTTAGTCGCGTTATTATTATGTTGCAGTATTTCTGTTTCCTGTGTCTCACTTCAGGGGCTGCATCAGGTCGCACTGCGCAGACGCAGGCGACGTCACTTCCTCAAGCCCCACTCGCGGCATTATTTAGA
>NW_015539862.1:8943-9155 GCF_001515605.1 Sinocyclocheilus anshuiensis
CTGCCGAAAATTAGTTCACCGCTCAGGTTTCACTTTCACGTGGTGTGACGCTCTGCGCTCCGCTCAGGCCCATGTGAGTGCTCCACTCATATAGCGTTCATGCTCATCGGAACAGCAAAGTTCACTAAGTTCACTCACTGACAGGAAACATCGATGTAGTACAGTATTGTTTCTGTCTGCAATAGCCCTACTGTGTTGTAACATGGTGTGGT
>NW_015539862.1:12216-24432 GCF_001515605.1 Sinocyclocheilus anshuiensis
TTTGTAAAGAAGAATGTCGGAGGATTTCGATATAAGCCAAGAGGAGACTGGTTTTCCTTTGCTAAAGTAAGAAAACTTTGCTTCCTTTGCTCCTGTTAACAAATGTTGGTTTTTACGAGACTCACTGGCGCATGCGCAGCGCTGACCTCAGAGGTCATTCCCCCGGAACTGCTTCCCTTTACAACAGTGAGCGCAAGCTACATTAAAGTGATTATTATGTTTTGAATATGGATATTTTTCTTACAAAAACACATCGATTCGCTACAATTTGTTCACCCCCCGGAGCCATGTGAGACACTTTTTTTTTATTTTTTTTTATGGATGGGTGCATTTTATTTCACTTCTTTTGGACGGATGCATGCAACACCCGCTGACTGCCATGAAACAGCTTGGAGGATCAAAGACAATTTTTAATATAACTCCGACTGGATTCGTTTGAAAGAAGAAAGTCATATACACCTAGGATGACTTGAGGGTGAGTAATTTATGGGCTAATTTTCATTTTTGGGTGAACTAACCCTTTAAGCTAGCTAAACGGAAATATAATGGAAATTTGGATTGCAGGTAAAGCCATTGTTATATTCTATAATAATATACATTTATAATATAAAGTAATTATGTTTTATAATTGAATCAGCTAGATTAAATTAATTTAAATTTATGCTCATTTGTGCTTATTTTTATGACCTTTTCCTTTTGAAAAGCAAAAGAGAAAAAAAATCACCTTTATGAAAATCTAAAACAGTGTAATTCTGCTCACAAGACGTGTATAGAATCCCTGTATACCTGCGTTTTTACTTTGCTGAAAGTTCAGGCTGTTCTAATGAATCACATGACCATCACCAGGATCACCAGCCCCTCCGCTTCATTTTCAGTGGAGTGCCGTTGGTTCTCTCTTCCTCGTCTCTCTGGCCCAAGCAGCACAGTTTGGCCAGTCTCCAGCAATAACACAGCTGTTGAAATGGCTTAGTCGCCGGGGTGATGTGCGCTGCGCCCGGGCGGAATGTTTGTGTGTGCTAAGCTGACATTCAAAGCGCATTGGCACAGGCGCTCGTAGGTGGGGGCCACTGCAGACACAGTGGAGGAGAGAGGATTGGGCTAATAATGTCTGCTGCTCTCTCCTTCTCTGTTCCTCCTGCCCCTCCCCCCATAAAGCTCAGCTCTCCATCTGCAGGAATTCTCTTTAGTGCTCTCCAGCTTGTTTCATAACACAACAAGGATCTCTTTAGAGAAGTGAAGTGGAACTCAAAAGACTTTGCAGTGTGATCTAAACCACCGGCCCCTTTCCCAGCTACCTTCTGCTTTCCCAAAGCTCAGGAGTATCACACCACATGACTGTGTATATATATATATGTATATGTATATATACATACATACATACATACATACATGCTGATGTGTTAAAAAAACGGGTGTGTGTGAGGTTATGATTGACTCGAATAGGGTGTCCATAGATAAAATGACTCCCAGGTTACCTTGAGCTACTTTTCGCCACACTGTGATGGCAAAAGTGTTATTCATGAGAATGGTATGGGATGTCATGAATCTGTCATTTCACATGCCTGTGTTTGGCCATGTCCATAAAAGTCCAATATTGTTCTTCAGTCAGTATGCGTTCATTTAATGCCCCAGATGTCAAGGTTTTGAAGAGATAAGAGTTCACTCAAAAATGACCTGCAATGATAATTTACTCACCCTTGTGTTGTTGCAAGCCTATGCATTTTTTTTCCTGTGGAACACAAAAGGTGATTATTTATAATTTTTTTTTTTTAAAGTGTTGTCAAAATTCAAATTTCAGGAAAAAGTGAAACAGTATGACTTGTGCATTTTATTCTAAGACGTCATATGATAATGATTGTGCGAGTGATAGACTGAAATTAGCTTGTTATTCACTGAGAATCATGTTCTTTGTAGTCTGATCATTTCAATGAATCGATTTGATCTACTTCACACAACCAGTCAGTATGATTTGTTCACAAATCAGGGGGTGGATTCACAGAGATCTTCATAAAGTTCAGAAATTTCTTGATGAATTCTAAGTTCGTAAGAATGTTTCTATGTACAGTTCACTTAAAAAAAAATAAAAAAAAAGGATGGGCTTCAGTGTTATCGTAGATTGTATGGCGGTTCTAGCTGAAGACTTGCTGATCAACTTAAAGGTTGTCTTTTTTTGTGCTGCCTGCAGATTACCGTAATAATTATAACAAGTGCATACTATTTTCATGGGCCATGTATTTTACATAGTTATTTCTGTTTTACCTTTGGGGATTTAAAGGGGTCATATTATATCTTTTACACTTTCAACTTTTAGTACATAATGTTGCTGTTTGTGCATGAACAAGTTCTACAAAGTTACAAAGTCCACTCCAGAGGGAGTTATTCTCTATATCAGTAAGTGCTTTTTCTAAACTCCCTCAAATGCCTTGATTATAGTCCCGAAAATATCCCGAATTTAAATAATTACCACCCAAGGCATGCCCAAGGGGGGCGAGGCCTGGTTGAGTTGCATCGTCATTTCCAAGAGGTGCTGTTTCACAGATCTAATATACTGATACACATGCAGTTTCTTCCCAACTGTTTACGTTCACAGACAAAATGCATTGCAGTCATTTCCCAAAATATAATTTGTGTAGAAATATAAAGTCTGTACACAGGAATGAACTTGCAATGAACTTGTGAGCTCTATAAAAAATAACTTCTCATGCTACATGTAGCTGGCATCTTTGTTTGGATCGTGATGAAGTCCAAATGGCTACAAGCTATTTTGTAAGGCCATTTCAGCCTGTAATGGAGCAAAAACATAGTTTATGTACTTTTTCATTCTTTATTAAAAAAAAAAAAGATCAGAACAAAATCGGCAATCAGGATTCATAAGGTAATTTACGAAGTTTTAAAAGAAGATAAGCAGTTAAGATAAGAAGAAAATAGCAGTTATTATAATGCAGCAAATGTTACTGGTTATTGTGCATAATCTTTCTGATGTATCGGACTGAAATATGTGTGTTCTTTGTTGGTGTGTAGAAGATGGATCTTTGGTCACCATGGATGTTGGTCTGGCCTACAGAGACAGCACCCTGAGTGAGTGGACTGAGATGGCCCATTCAACAGAGCATCGCAAACTGAGTTGCAATTTCACTGCAACCAAGGTAAACACACTAGTTACTTCTGACCCATAACAAATCCAAAAATACCCTAAGGCCATTTTACAAGGTAGGGTAGAGACCTTCAGTATGCCTAAACACGATATTGGGAACGAGTGCATTGTACAGTGAATAGCTCAGTATTCTAGAGGTCTTCAACCCTGCTCCCGGGGACCCACTGTCCTGCAGAGTTTAGCTCCAACCCTACTTGAAAAAACACAAGCAGGTGTGCTGAAGCAGGTTGGAAATAATCTTTGCAGGACAGTGGGTCCCCAGGAGCAGGGTTGTTTTCTTTGAAAATGTTAAATGAAACTTTTTTTATTGTCAGACTTATGAGAACGAGGGGCGCTACTATGAATGTGACCTGTTGCCCTTTATGGAGGTTGGCAGTGTGGCCCATAAGTACTATCTTCTGAACATCCGACTACCTGTCAATGAACGCAAAAAAGTCAACATCGGGATTGGAGAAATCAAAGACATCCGTCTGGTGGTGAGTCTTCAGACAATACAGAATGTGTGCTGTGACTTTGATAAATACAGTCATAGGATTTATGTTTACTCAGAGTTATGCAAGCAGTTTTGTTTGAGCTTTGTTTGCATGGGAGGATTTTGGCCTAGTCTCGACTTGTTATAATTGGCACACACTTCTGGACAGGGCAATGGTTATACAAATGTCAGTGGACTGAAGATATCTGGATTACATCACCTCTTAATCTTCACTTTTGTTTGGCTTACTCCTCTTATTTGGCTCTCAGCAAACAACCATACCCATCAGTTAAGTGCTCTTTATGTGTTTCTTGTGATGTCACTGTAATCCCCCTCTCAATGTAACTTTCCAGAGCATTCATCAAAATGGTGGCTTCACCAAGGTTTGGTTTGCCATGAAGACGTTCCTTACTCCCAGCGTCCTCATTATCATGATCTGGTACTGGAGAAGAATCACACAGATGACTAGGCCACCTGTTCTCCTGGAAAAGTAAGACTATTGTGCTTCTGTCACTTCCTTAACTTGTCTACTAGATCAAGGCCACATTCACAAAGCAGCAGAAAATGGTTGCCAGTCCTGTATTGGAGTCGTTAATACAGTTACGTTCAGACACAGTTTAGTTATTTATGGGATTGTCAACTGTATTCTATAACCAAACTCGCATCAGTAAACTTTCAGGACTCAGAACTGTATTTTAGGTGAAGCCCTGCTGTGTGAACGGAACCATACTAGACAACTAGTTGTCTGTCACTTCTAGTATGTTGCAGATTTGCATGTTTCGGTTTATGGTTTCTGTAACTTACAAAAAAGCAGATATGAGCTGCGTGTCATCTGAAATTTTAGATCCAGTCACTATCCTCCACCAGAGCTACTCCTGTCAGTTTTGTGGTCTGTGCGCGTCTCAAATGCTCCGCTCTTTGCTGAGCTATAAATCTGCCGTTGGTTAATTAAATTTAATTAAATTGAGCCTCAGTTGAACTTTTGTTGTGTCAAATGTGATAAGAATTTGCAGTTTTGGACATCGCCATATTTTAAAATTTACTTTAGTCACTGTTGCTATGATTACAGATAATAGTCGCCAGTAGAATACGGGCTTGACTTCAGTTGCACGTTTATACAGAGCCTCTGTTGTAAGCTGTTGTGTGAATAGGACATTTTGAGAATCACACCTGTATGTAAATCCAATTGTCATTCCAACTGACAGTGTGAATGTAGCCCAATGTAGTCATTTGTTTCTGGTGTAATTGGTTTACTGGTCAATAGAATGAAGAAATGTAGGATAATTTAGATCCTCACACTGTTGTGACCATAGGAAACATTATTTTAATAAAATTTTCTTGCAAGGGGGTTGCCAGGGTGTTGCTATTTGGTTGGGCTATTTGGGCGGTGCTATTTGGTTGAAAGAAAGGGCTTATAAGAAAGAGGGTTTATGAGTTGTTTTTACAGCACTGCAGTGTGGTTGCTTGGGTGTTCTGGGTTGATAGCTAGGTGCTTGCTTACTGGTCCAAGTCAATGTGATATTCTGGTCTCTAAATATTGCTCAGGACCCTCCTTCAGTTTATATCTATGGGATAGTCTATGGGACAGTGTGTCTTTGGGTGAAAATCATAAATCTGAATACAATATTAGATAATTAATTTTGTCTGCAGCACGCAGAAATGTTGCATGCCAAATAATTGCAAAAATGACAGAAAAGTTTTTTCTGAGAATGGAGTAAGTAATAGTGATGTTTGCCTTAAACACGGAAATTGATTTAAACACTTTAATTTTGATGAAGGAATCAAAATGGTGAAACATGTTTTTATTATCTTAATTTTTTACATTCAATTATGTAGTAGACTCCCTTATGCAAAGCAACCTAAATTGCATTTAAAGGGGTCATATGATGCGATTTAAATTTTTCCTTTCTCTTTGGAGCTTTTTTGTTGTGAAAGCAAAACTACTTTGTTTGGCCTTCCAAAAGAGGACACGACTAGAAATCAGTGGTTAAGTTGTATTTACAACACTGTTCCAGAAAAGTTTAACCCAAATATTCAGATGTGTCCAGCGCATTTTATGGAGGACTGTTTCGTGATCCTGGTAGAGTAGACTACAATGCCGGCTGTTCTGACTCACAGACTGTAAGTACGTTTTTTTATATTTAAAGAATTTGCCCAAAAAACTCACATTTGAATCGTCAGAGGCAGTGTAGAGTAGCACTTGTTGTTTGTCATTTCTCCGATCACAAATGCAGACATGGTTTTATGTTACGCTCCGGCCGGACAGGGCATCACAATATGGTAAGGGGCATAACATTTCCGTCACACGCTTGAGGTATTCGGCCAATCACAACACACTGGATAGCTGGCCAATCAGAGCACACTTCGCTTTTCAGACCGATGAGCTTTGAAAAATCTACGCGTTTCAGAAAGGCGGGGCATAGAGGAGAAACAATAATGTACAGTATGTGGCAAATAATGTGTTTTTTGAACCTTAAACCGCATAAACGCATTTCATTACACCAAATACACAAAATAATGTTATTTTTAGCAGCATCATATGACCCCTTTAAGCTGTGCATTTTATCAGTTCATTTGTTCATGCATTCCCTAAGAATCGAACCCATGATCTTGTTGTTGCTAGCGCCATGCTCAACAGTTTGAGCTACAGGAAAGTATTTACAAATCAATTTCTCAATACAAAATATATTGCATTGTGAATAGTGTTTGATATGACACTTTCAGTCAGATGGCCTAGATCTGATATTAATGAAATTTTGTATTTCCTGATGAAAAAAGTTAAATCTTTTTCATAATTTCATTTCTTTTACATTTTCATTTCTTTTAATCGCATGCACCAACCATCCATCTCTCACACACACTGCCTTTGCACTAGTGGTCCCAGAAGACCGGAAGCTCTCAAGCAGTTGTACTTTGTGCATCTAGCAGGCAGGAGAATTATTTTTTCATGTTGTAAAAGCTTTTCCATAGCATGCATTTTTTACTAGCGTGTCAAGATGGGAACTGGAATCCTTTTTTACATTTCTGAGGGAGCTAAGAAATGTGTGACATGGGCTCCTGCTGGCTTTCTTATTATTGGAACGATGCCAGAATGCTGCTTCATGCCAGTGGAACTGGCAGAGATGCTGTGAGTGTGTGAGTTACAAATGTCACTAGGGAACAGCTTATTTCAGTTGACGTCATGGATGTGTGCTATCTTGCATTCTTGCTCTTCACAGCTAGCTTTTTGTGCACTTGTGCGTTTAAGAGGAAGCTAAAAAGTTTTTTTTTTCTTTAATTCTTTTAGTTCTTGAGTCAATGACATGATTCTCATTTATTTTTGTCCAGAATTGTTTTTTTAATACTTTTTAATACATAAATGCACTTCATACGTACAATGACTTAAATACATTGCATGTAGTAATTAAAATTGGGAAATATCAGACAAACCTGAAGGCTGGAGTAATAGATGCTAAAAAAAAAATCTGCTATCACATGATCCTTCAGAAATCATTATAATATGCTGATTTGGTGCTCAAGAAACATTTCTTATGTTGAAAATTGTTGTGCTGCTTAATATTTTTGTGAAAACCTTGATGCCTTTGTTTCAGGATTCTTTAAATAAAAAGTTAAAAAGAGCAGCATTTATTTGAAATGGAAATCTTATGAGACAAAGTAAAAGTCTTAGATGTCACTTTTGACCAATTTAATGTATCCCTGCTGAAAAGAGTATTCATTTCTTTCTTTCTTTAAAAAAAAAAAAAATAAAATCATTGACCCCAAACTTAAAGTACCTGGAAAATGCATCTAAAAACTATTAATTTAACCTTTTCTTGAAAATGCTATTAAACCACATTAAGCCAACATGAATACAGTGACTATATTGTGAACTTATGTGTGTTCTAAACTACTGTTTTAAAATAATTTTTCTTTTCTTTATTATGGACTCTCTTGTAATTTCATATTGGAATTTTACTTTTTGGTTGCTGAAAAGCTGCTTTGTTCACATTGCCAGCAAACAAATGCACCTTCGTACCCTCACCAGAGTTGAACTCATGGAACATTCCTGGCATTCCAACACAATATGGTCTCTTTCTGCCCTGATTGGGCAAGCTGGAATGTGATTCATGTGTTTGAAGTCACATTCTACACCCCATCTCAGTCTCACCAAATTTGCTTGTCCTAGCATGCTTGCTGTTGAACACAAGAAAAAGTTAAAGCCAACATAAAGAGTCAAATTGGACTTTTTTTTTTTATGTTTTGGTTTTATCTTCTCTATATACGTTGGTTAAAAAAAAACTATATTTGCTGGTATATTGATAATGATAAGCTTTGTGTTCTTTCAGGATTATCTTTGCTTTGGGAATCTCCATGACCTTCATCAATATCCCAGTTGAATGGTTCTCAGTGGGTTTCAACTGGACCTGGATGCTGCTGTTTGGTGACATACGTCAGGGCATCTTCTACGCCATGCTGCTTTCTTTCTGGATCATCTTCTGTGGAGAACATCTCATGGTAAGGGCCACTTTCCTGTTTGTCCAAACAATGGAATACTGGTGTTTAGAAACTGTTTGTTTGGTGCAGAACTACTTTGCAGTTTTATGTTAGACTAATCTAACTTTTAGTAAAAAGGGCTACTAAATTGATTGCCATACTTAAAATTTAACATGTTTTATTACTATAATGCATTTTTTTTTTTTTTCTCTCAAGGACCAGACTGAGAGAAACCATTTTTCTGTGTACTGGAAGCAGGTTGGATCCATTGTCTTTGGCTCCTTCTGCCTATTCGTTTTTGATATGTGTGAAAGGTGAGCCAATGTTGAACTCCCCGCATTCTTGGCATGAAGTAACTTTAGTTTCCATCTAACTTGAGTTCTTTAGTCCTTAGTACTTCTTAATAAAAATACATTTGATTTATTTCCTTCATAGAGGAGTACAGCTGAAGAACCCTTTCTACAGTATCTGGGCATCAGATGTTGGGACAGAGCTAGCTGTATCATTTTGACAGTGTGGGATGTTGGTACAGATGTTTCTCAATTGAAGGTCTTCAGGATGGCGACTGATGGTCAAATTCCTGCTCCGTTCAATCATGTATGATAGTCGTGAATTTTTCTTATGTGCCACATACTGTATGTTCAGACCTAACATGTACTAAAGGCTTCTAGCGTAAATAATGATCCACACAAAGATATCTCAGTCATGCTTTTGCTGATATCTATACTTCTGTGGTATAGTGTAGTCGTATGCTTTGTGTTAAGTTATCACTTTAACTGAGATTGGTGCAGATGGCCTTCATCATTGTAGCAGGGATCTGCGCATGTCTCTACTTCCTGTTCCTGTGCTTCATGGTGTTCCAAGTGTTCAGAAACATCAGTGGGAAAAGGTCATCCTTACCTGCTATGACAAAGGCTCGTCGACTGCACTATGAGGTAATGTGTAACCAGTGTTGGGAAGGTTACTTTGGAAATGTAATAGGTTACAGATTACAAGTTACCCTACTTAAAATGTAATAAGTAGTGTAACTTTTAAATTACTTTATTAAAGTAATGTAACTGATTACATTTGATTACTTTTTGATTACTTTTCTAAATTCAACTGTGAATCATTTTCAAACATGTAAACCAGGCAGGGTTAAACTTGCAATATGTGCTCAACACTGATAACTGTCAGACTTTCGAAATCCTTCATCACTTGAATTAAGATTATAATATTTTTATTTTAAAGGAGACATTGGATGCAAAATATCTTCATTTGCATATAAATGTATCTTAGCAGTGTGTGGACACAACCACCCTACAATGATAAAAATTCACTCCTTTTTTTTTTTATCCCCCAAAAACCTAAAGAGTCTCAATTATAAAACCATTTTGATTTTGGAGTGAATACCAGCACTCTCTTCCACCTTCATTTTTCTTAAGTAACTGTAACTGATTACAATTACTTTTATTTTGTAATTAAATTACGTAATTCCGTTACATGTAACTAGTTACTCCCCAACACTGTGTGTAACCTAGATAATGTTAGCATATGTATGACTAATGAGCTTTCTGAAAACCCAAAAGACGTTTGTACAAACAAGTTTAGAAATGAGCTAAAAAAAGGTAGTTTATGATCATAAACAGACTGCTGGTGATAATAATAGTTAGATGCATTTAAATACACTACCATTCAAACATTTGTGGTTGGTATATTTTTTTTTTCTTTTTTTTGTTTCGTTATGCTTACCAAGGCATTTTCAAATATATTTACAATTTAAAATAACGGTTTCCTATTTTAATACATTTTACAAAGTAATTTATTCATGAATTTTCAGCAGACATTACTCCAATCTTTTTAGTGTGCCAAGTAGTTTAGTTTCAATTAAACTCTTTGGACTCCATTTTACTATAATCTCGAATTTAGTTTGAAATACAAATTGGTTGTTTGTCCATTTCTAATTATTATTATGCTGACACTGGATTAAACTGTTTACTTTATATTTTACTCATTCAAACTGTGTTTGTATTGTCTGTATGTCAGGAGATCCAAGTACCTGAGGTTCTTACAGCCTTATAGTGCTGATTTGGTGCTCAAGTAAACATTTGGTATTAGTGTTGAAAACAGTTGTGCTGCATAATATTTTTGTGGAGACCATGATACACTTTTTTTTTTTTCAGGATTCTTTGAATGGTACGTTCATAAAAACAGCATTTATAAATGTTACAGTTTTAATGTTTTTACTGTCACTTTTTATCAATTTAATGTGTCCTTACTGGTTAAAAGTATAAATTACTTTATAAAAAAAAAAAAAGTACAACATTTTGAACGGTATTTTGTATTCAGCTTTATTTAATGTCAGTTAAGAACAATAGTTCTGTGTTTTAAGTTCAATGTGTTTAATTTGACCAGTTTCCATTTATAACCTATAATAACTTTATATTATAAAAATTTCATGTAGGGCCTCATCTTCCGCTTCAAGTTCCTGATGTTGGTCACACTAGCATGTGCTGCAATGACTGTCATCTTCTTCATCATTAGCCAGGTATAGATTAGTTGTCAGCTAAATCAGTTTCTTCATGATATGTCATTGTAGTTTGTAGATTGATTCATTCATATGGTTTTCAGTGTTGTGTATGTATTGTGTGTTAACAGGTGAATGAGGGTCACTGGCACTGGGGTGGCTACACGGTTCAGGTGAACAGTGCCTTCTTCACTGGAATCTATGGCATGTGGAACCTCTATGTGTTTGCCCTCATGTTTCTCTATGCCCCATCTCACAAGCGTTATGGAGACGAGCAATCAAGCGGTGAGACTCCTAGACAGTAAACCTGCATTCTGACAGCTTGAATAATATCTACTTTATAACTCTGAGGGCAAAACGTCTACGCAGACATGCTGCATATCATAGATCATTAAGAATTATAAGCCTTTATCAACCAACATCGAGGATGGTCCAGCTCAGTGGCGTAGCCAGAATTTTATTTTTGGGCAGGCCTGGGCAAAAGTGAGTGGGCACTAGGCTAACTAACGGACGGAGTCCAGTGGCTTAGCGCAAATCAGCGACCCCCAAAGAGTTATGCGGTGAACCTCTTAATCTCAGTCGATTCACTAGAAAATGAAAGTAAAAACTGATGGCGCTTTCGGTATTTGACGCTGTATTAACGGCGCATATTCTCTCAGAGACGACAAGAGACGAATCTACTTCATATGCTGATAATGGTAGCTTATATAGCTAAATGTTTTCATTTGCTCCCTTAATATTTCTCTTGTGGCCCGAACATAGGCTAGTGGGAAAAATAAAAAAAGAAACGTAGTTAAACCCGTTTTTTTTTTTTTTTCTTTTTAAAAAAGTCAGTGCTTGAAATAAAGCTTTTTCATTGATGATTGCAGTGTTAATAATTTTAATTATAAGCCTGTAATTCATTGTATAATAAACCTGTTTTGAAAGACCTTTTTAAAAACATTTTCAATGAGTAAGCTAGCCTAATCTTTATTATCCCTGCAGCGCATCAGTTATGCGGTGATGCGCTATGAAATTATTGCGGGGCAAATTAATTGTATAGCCTAATATTAGCTTAATAATAAAAGTAACTTAATAATATTAATAGGCCTAATAGGCTAATAAGAAGAATGTAACAGGCCTATGTTAATTAAAAATGCCAAATTAGATATAACTAATGTGCATAAAATTATTTTATTTAGAAATGTCGTGTTTGCGATTTTTAAAAAAAATTTGTTAATTCGTTATTTAAAATAATAGGCCTACAAATTAGGAAACAGGTGCAGTTAATCGCCGGGTCAGTCACAAAAATTATATTAAAAAAAAGAAATAAATAGTGAGGATGACTGGCAACAGCTGGTCTTAAATTTTTTTTCAATGTTAATTCGTTATTTAAATTAATAAGACTACAAATTAGGAAACGGGTGCAGTTAATCGCCGGCGTCAGTCACAAAAATTATATAAAAAAATTAAAAAATAAATGGTGAGGACGACTGGTAACAGCTGGTCTTAAATTCTTTAGACACCGCACACCAAATGACTTTGAACACCGGCTGAAAACACTGACTGAGCTCAAATGACATTCATAATCGGCCTGACAGTGGTGTTTCCCGGCTTCACATAATGAAACGG
>NW_015539862.1:25373-26674 GCF_001515605.1 Sinocyclocheilus anshuiensis
AAAAAAAAAAAAATAATAATAATAATAAAAAATAGGCTAATCTTTGTGTGGACGACTGGCAGCAGCTGGTCTTAAATTCTTTAGACACCGCACACCAAACGACTTTGAACACCGACTGAAAACACTGACTGAGCTCAAATGACATTCATAATCGGCCTGACAGTGTTTCCCGGCTTCACAGAATGAACCGGTTCGCGTGTGGAACTGAAAGTCTTACCGTTACTTGCAGGCTGATGGATGGGCTCTCTCCCTCGTCAGTGCAAGTTTTTATAAGTCTTTTTAACTGAATTATGCATTGCTGCTGTTTTTCTAACATTTTCTAAAACAGCTGCAAATTACAGTCCAACTGAATGGGTGAACAGAACACACACGAATTTACATGAGCGACACGAAACTGCCTGGATAACAATTGGCTAACACTGCTGTCAATTAAACTCATCAATAATTATGCAAAAACACATTTTATTTATTTGAGTTATTTGAGATGTTATAATAGTTCTCTAATTGTGTTAAAATAGATTAAACAATAATTATTTAACAAATATTAGACCGCTGCCTACGCCCCTGCCTTCAAATTAAGATCTGGTTTTCTGAGGGCAAGTTTAAGACTCTGAAATGCTTTGAGCACTTTTAGACAGTTGGGAGGATTTTAAACATAAATGTGTTTGAATTGGGTCGCAAGATTTCCATGTTAACATATGCAATTCTTTTCTAAATGTGTTCATTGTAATGTTTATATTTTAGCTGCTTGCTGGTGTGATGAATTGCAGAGTCCTTGCACAGATCTGTCAAAGGACTGATGTCTTGTAGCGCTGTGATTTATTTTAGCTACAGAAATGTTCACAGCCCTTATAATAGTTCTCTAATTGTGTTAAAATAGATTAAACAAAAATTATTTAACAAATATTATATGTGTATAATAAACTGGGGAGGCCTTTCATCAGAGTGGGCAGGCCTGTGCCTGCACATTTTATTTGCCTTTTATTGTGGCCAGCCTAAGGCACACCTGTGCAATAATCATGCTGTCTAATCAGCATCTTGATATGCCACACGTGTGCGGTCGCACTGGCGCGACCACCGCGTTGGTGAACTCACACGTACTTCAATTTCTGTTGCATGTGAGAAACATCAAACGGCAAACGAAACTGAAAGCATAACGAAACCGGCTTAGAGAGTATACTCGCCGCCTCAGCACGTGCGCGAAGGTGCGTGCAGCAAAAACAACGCGCATATTGAGGAAACGATGGATGGTTTTCAAGCGAAAGTCAAGTAAAAGACCGCTTCTTAAACCAGAGAAGGTG
>NW_015539862.1:27204-27484 GCF_001515605.1 Sinocyclocheilus anshuiensis
AACTATAAACTATGATAAAAGTTCATCAGCATGCATTGAATAATCCCATGTTGTAGCGCAAAAAAAAATATATTGCGAGCAAATCATGTGCTCCTGCGACCAGCTGATAAAGTTAGTTGCAAAAGAGTGACCAGTGGGAAAAATGAGTCTGGAGCCCTGTATAGGCTATACAGTGCATGAAAAGCAAACTGGTGCTCTTCTGTTTCTTTTGGTGTATGACTCCAACTTGTGTCGTATAAAAAGCACAATAATCGCGTTTGTTTAGATCAAATAATTGCGA
>NW_015539862.1:27790-28649 GCF_001515605.1 Sinocyclocheilus anshuiensis
ATTCAGCAATGAATCGGCTGGTTGCTGTGAGATGCGCTGTTTCCGCCTAAAATGCAAGTGACCTAATATTATTGTATTTGCTTATTGAACTGTTTATAGAACTATTAAACAGTCGGAATGGTGAAAACGTTGTGTGATGTTGCCTAACTAACTGTATTTTAAATATAAAAACTTTCCATTTTGAATTTTTACCTCAGGATGCTGAGTTTCTTAAGCCTGTGTTATTTCCGCGTGCGCGAGTCCGCTACACTCTAAAAAATGCTGGGTTAAATACAACCCAGTGCTGGGTAAAACAGTGTTGCTACTCGAACCTGTAAAATCAGTCGATAAAACAATATAAAGACAGCCAGATGTGCAATAATTCTGGGCAATTGTTTGTTAACATGTTTGTTGCGGAGCGGACCATCAGCGTATGCTTTCGGTAGTATAAATGCAAGTAGTCTGCGTCCGCGCTGTCCGTGTACACGTCCGGATTGCTCACGTGGAAAGTATAACACAGGATTTAGTCCTAACCAGTGTTTGAAGTGGGCCGGTACGCAGTAGTCTTTAGCGTACTGGCACTTTTTCGTGCATACCGGCATTTCTGACATGTTGCCGGTACTGAGTCAAAGCGTCAGTGTCTGGGTGATTAGAAATGACACTATAAAGCACACTACCCAGGAGGTCATTTGAAACCGGTAAACCTCTGGAAAGTTCAAGATTCCAGTAAGGGAATGCATTAGTAATAAGTAATAAGTTCAAAACAGCGCTAATGCAAAGAAAACATGGACGATTTCATCAGAGATGGCGGAGAGAATAGTGACTCGTGTCCAGATGGTAGTAAATTATTATTTTCAGCGTGTATTTGACTTAAAGGGGG
>NW_015539862.1:29271-48021 GCF_001515605.1 Sinocyclocheilus anshuiensis
AAATGGGTTTAATATATCATGCAGCCTTGGAAAACAGACTAAAAATGTGTTTTATACATTCTCGTCTGTGAAACGCGCCACTTCCGGTATTTTGCCGGTTAGTCGACGCGAGCAAAATGAAGTCGAGAATTTTTAAAAATCGAATAGTCGAATAAAATCGACGAATCGCGACAGCCCTTCTGTGTAGTGCCATTATATAATAGATGTCTGCTAATGTGTATTGTTTGTTTTCAGAGAGAAAATGTCAAAAAAGAGAAACTACAGCGCCTGTCCAAAAATTATAGAGGCATGTCACCTTTACCATGAGGGCACAGTGAAAGTTTTCTGCTTTGCATACTGTATGTTTTTCATTTTTAATGTTTAAATTTGTTTAAATTGTCAGTGGTCCTTCCTAAACTCTCCTGTTATTATAATTTATTGTAAATGTATGAGCCAAAAATCTGTTCATAATGACTTTGTTTGGTAGGTAGAACATGTTTGTAATCTTATGAAGAATATATACTACCATTAAAAAGTTATATATATTTTTTATTTCTATATACGTTTTGGAAATTAATATTTTTATTTAGCAAGGATGTATTAAATTGATCAAAAATTACTGTATTGACATTTGTAATGTTGCAAAAATTATTAGAATGATTAGATATTGATATAAGCATATTAGAATGATTTCTGAATTATCATGTGACACTGACTGAAGACTGGGGTAATGGCTGCTGAAAATTAATCTTTGCCATAACGGCAATAAATTACATTTTAAAATAAATAATAATAATAAATTAATTTTAAAGTGTAATTTCACTCTATTATTGTTTTCAGTGCTTTTTGTGATCAAATAAATGTATCCTTGATGGGCACTACAGACTTTTTATTTTTTAATACCCATTAATAATGGAATGGGTTAGAAATGGTGGTGACAAGGTGCTTTCTTTCTTTGAGCGCTAGCAAACATTAGTAAAAGGATTTTTTTTAAATACTTCCCGCTCACTGAATAAATATATTGATGTTTTACTACTTTAAAATCAATATTTTTTTTATATTTTGTGAAAAAATTATTTGGAACACAGGCGGGCTTAAATGGTGCCAAAGTACCAATTAAGCCCATGCCAGACTTTTGACTTTATTCATGTATATCAACTAATTTTAATAAATTTTTAAATGAGAGAGAAATTGCATTTTAACAAATTATTTTTTCTTATAAATCATGTCAATATCTATGAAAAACTCCTAAACTTAGATTTTGGTAGGCTTAATGGGTACACTTTCCCTAAAGGTCTTTATTTTTATGTCTGCCAGATAGCTGTAAATGCATACAAATATGAGTGTATTTATACTGTACAAGAAATTATGAGTTCACATACAAGGACCTGTTACTGACAGTTAACACAAAAGTTTTATTCAGCTGTGCACTATGAGAGATATTAAAGGTTTGGTTCCTCATGCAAGTAGTGACTCACTATATCAATCACTAATCAATAGCTTATAAATGAATGAAGGGCAAATTTGAGATTTGGCACAGAATGCTGCAAATATGTTGCCCCTATAGAGCATTGTATTGTTAGCATTAGGATTATTTGGTTTACAGACAAACTGAGACTACATTTTGAGGCACACCCAAAACTGCTCAGTTTTTCCCATGAATCATGAGAAATGAATGTGTAATGCACAAATTTTAAATGATGCTGTCTAAATCAATCTTGGAAAGTGTTTCTTAAAAGATTTCTCAAAAGAGTGAGACGGTGCTGATTCATGTCTGCAGCACAAGGAAATCAGTGCCTGCAGCACTGTAAGGACATTCACTTAGCACCATGTTACACCGTCTCCTCATGTTAAGTTTGTTTTAAGACAAGCACATCTTCATGCCAGGAAAGGGTGGTGCTTTGTTTTTTTCCTCTTTTGGGGAAATGGGCCTCTTTGGTGGCAGTGGGTGTCTCTAATCTAGGCCAGGCATCCTACTTGGGCTGGTCTAATGAAAACCATCAATATCTTGATGTCATGCTTGAAACTTTCTGTCCCTGAATGGTGTTTATTGTTATGTTAGATTACCCTAGTGAAAAAAGTATACTAAGTATACTTGCAGCCAGACTAATTGTCAGTATACTTCAAGTGTGTTAATGATTAGTTAACTTGAAGTGTGCTATTTTGGAACAACACTTTTTTGTACTAAGTGTATTTTAGTTGTAATTAAATTATACTGAAGTATAACTTTAAATGTATTTAGTGTACTTTTATATGCTAAATTGGAACAACTTCAAGTATACTTAGTACACTTTAAGTATATGCCTATTTACATGCTTGATTAGTGATATTAAAGTGTACTTTTTTTGTATTACGAGTACATTACAAATTAATTATGAGTGTCTTTGAAACACACAAGCAATATACTATAAATATATTATTTTTGAGTAAAAAATATGCAAATTTTTCCCTAATGCTGAATCCACTTTTTAAGGTCATTACAATAAATACATAACTTCAGTGACAGACAGAGACACATTATTAAAGGGCTAGTTAGCACCCAACAATGAAAATTTGATGTTTATCTGCTTACCCCCAGGGCATTCAAGATGTAGGTGACTTTGTTTCTTCAGTAGAACACAAACAAAGATTTTTAACTCAAACCGTTGCAGTCTGTCAGTCATATAATGTAAGTGAATGGGATTCACGGCTTTGAGAGTCCAAAAAACATACACAAACAAAACCAAATTAAACCCTGCGGCTCGTGACTGTAAAGACACGAAACGATCAGTCTGTGCAAGAAACTGAACAGTATTTATATCATTTTTTACCTCTGATTTACTGCAATGTCCGAACTGTCCTGAGCGCATTCACAGATCAGGCTAAATTGTAATGTAGACATGCATTTTCTGTAAAGCTGCTTTGAGAAGCTGGTGTACTCTAAATAAGGGCATAAAGTGCAAAAACAGCAGCAGTGCACTAGACTTGGTTGACGTCACCTCTCCGTCTTCAAAGACAATCAAAACATCCAGTGGCTTCCCTCATGATATTTCCTCTTCCTCCTCAACGGCAATGATGGGGACTGCTGCCTTCTGCACCTGGTCAGGCTCCTTTTTCTAAATGCATGAAAAAAAGTGTTAGTATATGTCACAACAAATCATAAAATTAACCCTTGTGTGGCAAGACCTATTTAAATTTTCATAAATGAAAATAAAGGTGTGAAGGATCAGAGTAGTGTTTATTCAGTAGGGCGTGTGCCCATTTAAAACCCTGTAGTACTTTTTAAAAACTTGCAATTTTCACAACGTCTTCCAGAGCTGCTGGTCAACTAGATTTAATTGGGAAAAACTTTCAGGGGTGTATCAAATGAATGTTCTTGAGCTTGAATTTAATTTTTATTAATAAAACATCCAAATAAATATAATTTAATAAATATAAATAATAAACCAACAGTCCTTTATACAAACCCAAAGCAACTTTAAGATAAGTGCAAGTGGAAATATAACACACAAGACATTTTTTGTAATCCATATTAAGAAAGCCTACTATAACTAGAACTTTCAAGACATAACTAGAACTTTCAAGACCCAACTCGTATTCTTCTGAAGCATAATGACTGAATCAAAGGCAAACTGAAATTTAATGTTATTCATTCTGCCAGTCTGAATGAGACCTTCTGAATCAAAAATGGCGGCACACTAACATCTAACATCATTGATCCTTGGTGAAAGAACCAGTATTTGTCGGGGCTGTGTATGCATGAGTTGATAAATTTTCAGATTTAAAATATATTTTATATTATATATTTAATATATATAAAATATATAAATATTTATATATGTAAAATATACTTAAAAAACCTTTCAGAAAGTGATGGTTTACATCTCGCATAACACTAAAACCCATCAATTAAATCAATGTGAATTCTACTTACTTCACTTTAGGCTCGTAGTATTGCAGCCATCTTGTTGCCTTTGACATCCCAGCACTCCACGCTGCCTTTGCTCTGAAAACATTGATTTCAAAAACATATGCAAGTATGAGTTTCAAATTAAAAAACGCAAGGCGCAAATATCAGTCTGAAATGGTAAATAACGTTAGCAAAACAGCTATCATAAATGCTCCTCCAGCCGCTTTGTTTACCGGTGTTACGAGATTTTCGGTTTCTGAGATTTTCGGTTTCAGTGGGCGGAGCATACATGAATATTCATGAGTTTCCGGACATGCCGTGGAATCAAGTGGAACTGAGAATTCCAGTTCACGCTCCTTGTATCTCAACAGGTTTAATGGAATATTTTAAAAAAGGTAAATATGTTTACAGTGTTGCACAAACCTATGCCTAAACTACATTTGTTCATCATTTTGTAACAGTTTACAATGTTTTTATTAGTTTGCACGTTTTGTGCAGTCGTCGCTGACTGAATGACTGCAGACATTCAGCACACTTAACTTACTTTGATTTCAGTTCGTTGTGCTGTAGCTTGCAATGCTTTAAATCTATGTCTGTTGTTAGTTGTTATCATTTGAGTACAACAGCTGAAATAAACTTGTATTTGTGGACTAATCGTTTTTCATCTATCCTGGTGTGATTGCACTATGTTCTTAAACTGTTAGGCTTAGGCTATATTTACAAAATGAATAGGAATCTAAGACCACACACACAAGCATGCAAGTGTTTCTTTAATAAGTAACATTTTGGTTTAAACAAAATTGTATGGACAAAAGTTTAAAAAGTATTTTTAATTTTATTAACAAATGTTCATAAGTGTGCTTGTTTTGATATGATATATACAATTCTAGGGATTTGTATTAGTAAGGTTCTTTGTTCATGTTCACCAACTGCATCAGATTAAAAATATTAAAAAACATTAACATTGTGAAATAATTTTACAATTTAAAATAAAGTTATAAAGTATAACAATAATAATAATTTGCACGGTTTGATGTAATGTGAGCTAATTTAGATTAAATCACCATTGGTAGAGTGATTTATTGTAATGCTTTTTTTCCTCAGTTGGTCAGAACAAACGTGGCAGAGTTGTTTCTTGTTCAGATGACAATATCCGGTGAAAATGCTTATTTTGGTCATATATTCCAAGACCTAGGCTAGAATCTGTGAGTGCAAAGTACAGTATCCACACCGGTGTGTGACTGACTGCCGCACACATACTCCTCAAAACATTAGATTCATCCGCGCTGGAGCCGTGCCGCCGCACAACTCACACAAGGAAGATAATTCTGCACACGGCTGCAATTGCAGGTTTTCAAACAGAGATGGCGACAAAGAGGCAAAACTTACGGACTGCAGCTTTAATTAAAGTTAAATATTTATATTTAGGTAATGTAAGTACTGCTGTTCATCAGTGTGTTTTCAACTCTATGCACTATGTACTCAACCATGTAGTGTATGAATTATATAAGGTTATTCTGTTATTCATAAATGGAGCCTGATACAGTAGCCCCTCCCCTTTGCTACGTTAAAGCTTCGGCAGTTGAGTGCATGCAGTGTCCAACATTTCACACTTCATTTTTTTCAGTTATTTAAGTGCATTCTTTTTTGAATTTTCAATGTGAACACACTACTCGCACTATTTATACTACAGAACGTCATAGAATAGTGCATAAGGCTATGTTCACACTTGCCATCTTTTTTGAAGCTTCCAGCATCTGTTTTACCTAAAAGTCCTATGGAGTAAACCGTGTTTTCAAAAAAGTCCTGAGCGCTTTTGACACCGCCGACATCTTTTTCTGCAGCTCAGAGCATCTACTTTATTTTAGGCCCATAGTATTGCAGCCATCTTGTTGCCTTTGACATCCAAGCACTCCACGTTGCTTTTGCTCTGAAAACATTGATTTCAATAACATATGCATGTATGAGTTTCAAATTAAAAAACGCGAGGCGCAAATATCAGTCTGACTCTGAACTGGTAAATAACGTTAGCAAAACAGCCATCATAAATGCTCCTCGAGCTGATTTGTTTACCGGGGCTTCGGCTGCATTAGTAAACTTAATTAGCATCACGGATATGCTAGATGAAACTGACGAAGTGGATCATAAATAACGATTAACAAAAAGTTAAAAGTTATTGTAATATAGTGAATGGGTGGGTTTGTCTTAACGTTACGCGAGTGTCGGTTACATCTGTCAGCCGTCTTTCTGGTTTAAAAGACAAAAATCACCGGACTTGTTTGTCTTGTCGACTGAGAAAAGCACACAAAATTATTTTTTTATTTTTTATTTTCCCACTGACAAACTGTGGTGTAAAACACTGCATATTTAACACTTGCCGTTGATAACTTTGATGTAATGGCGTGGTAGTTCCTCTTTGCTAGCTAATACATTAATTGAAGTGACATGTGGCCAAGTATGGTGACCCATACTCGGAATTAGTGCTCTGCATTTATCCCATCCAAAGTGCACACACACAGCAGTGAACACACACACACCGTGAACACACACCCGGAGCAGTGGGCAGCCATTTTTTGCTGCGGCGCCCGGGGAGCAGTTGGGGGTTCGGTGCCTTGCTCAAGGGCACCTCAGTCGTGGTATTGAAGGTGGGAGAGAGCGCTGTACATTCACTCCCCCCACCTACAATCCCTGCCGGTACGTACCAACCTTAGGGTTACGAGTCCGACTCTCTAACCATTAGGCCACGACTTCCCCACGACTTTAACGTTGCTAAGATACAACATATATATAAAAATAATAAGATACAACAATAAATCATAAACGTTCAAAAGTGCTTTAAATGGGAATAAAGAAGCTTGAAATGCTTACCTGTTCTTTTTCATGACTCTTTGAGTGAGCTCAGCTCAGCTGTGATTGGACGGGCTGACGTCACGGGACTGACTAGAAAACGGGCGCGGTTTTTGAATCTTTTTAGGAAACACATTAAAAAATATATATATTGCCATAAGTAAAAGTTATTACATTAAAAAAGGCTTAATGTAGGCTTAATATGAAATACTTATGTACACTGAAAAAAAAACGAGAATTTTTTTTAAGATATGTGGTTGCAAACAATTTATTTTAGCTACATTTAAATAAAAAAAATGTTGAAAGTTAGTCAACTAAATTTGTTTATTTAAATGTAGCTAAAATAAATTGATTGCAACCACTTTCCTTAAAAAAATGTTGTAAATTCAATGAATCATTTTTTTCCAGTGAAATATAGTAAATATTAGTAAATATATAAATATAAATATATAAATAGTACATGTATTTACTATTGTTTCTGTATTTATTTGATTAGCTTTTAATTAGTTATAATAACCTATAGCCCTATACTCTATACAAACATTTTTCTCCAAAAACATTATTTAAAAGAAAAAAAAATGAAGTAAAAGAAAAAAGTTGTTTCAAGTCTGTTCAACATGATGCAGTCAACCTGATATAATGGTGTTAAATCAAAAGGAATTGTTTAAATAAAGTGAACAGCATTAAAAATCATTTTTTCAGTGAGCTGTGTTCTTTATCATTCCTGTAATGACACATAACAAAAAGAGAAACAATTCTGTTGTACAGATAAGTGATGGAACATTCTGTGAAATTATGACCCTGGTGGCTTTCAAGTGTGTGGATGGGGCATCTTCTGCATCCACCACAAATAGATTCTGTGTTTTAGCTGTTTAGTGTTTTTAACTAAATTTATCCTCAACATTTATATAGTGTCTCATAATGTATTTGCTGTCCATCCTCAATCACTCAAATGTAAATGTGTAATTATTAGGTCTAATGAAAAACTGTATGCCATTCCACTTCCAAATAAACTGATTATTATGGGGAACTACTTCTGCAGCTTTATACAGATATCAATGCCAATTGTTGTTTTTCAGCTTTATTTCTCCATAAAATTTATAATGATATGTTATAATAATGCAATATAATATAATAATATTAATGCAGAGTGAGTGAACTTCAGTTTTTGGCCGTGCAATATAGACAGTGTTTACTTGACTGTACACTTTATAATGCATTCGCTTTATTTATTTGTTTTATTACTTTCTGAAAACAATGTATGTCCAAGTAATGAAGTGAATTCCAAGCATGAAGAAGTAAACTTAAAATATACTCAAAAATGTACTATACTACCACTTATACTATACTACATATACTATACAAATACAATATACTATACATATACATATACAAATATACTACAACTTCAGGTTATTTAATAATATACTTTGAAAGTATACTTTCAATGCATTGTTACAATGATCATTTTCAGCACACAGTTAAAAAATATTCATAAAATATATTTAAGTAAAGTGCAAATAAATATACTTATAAAAAATAAACAGAACTTTCAATTCAAGTATATTTTTGTAAATATATATTTTTTAGAAAATATACTAAATTACAATTGTTTTAAAGTGTGTTAAAAGTTGTACTGTGAAAAAAGGGAAAAGCATGATGCTAATATACTTTTTTATATATTTAAAGATAGTACATTCTTTGTTAGTGTATTTGCAATGTACTATTAAAACTTTTTCACAAGGGTAGGCCTTCTGGATATCTTCAAACATTACCTCAATATTTCAGGCTTTGTTTTATGTTTTATGTTTTAAGTGTCACTCTCAGCTCTCAGGCTGAAATGTTGTAGACAACATATAGACAATTTGGTAGTAAATTGTTTAAATTGCCAGTGGTCATATCCTTCCTAAATTCTCCTGTTATTATAATTTGAGTAAATGTATGAGCCGAAAATCTGTTCATAATGACTTTACTGGTTAGATGTTTGGTAGAATATGTTTATGTGATCTTATGAAGAATATATACTATACCATTAAACACTTTTGGGTCAGTAATATTTACAGTAAAATATTTATTTATTTATAGAAATTAATAGTTTTATTTAGCAAGGATGCATTAAATTGATCAAAAATTACTGTATAGACATTTATAATGTTACAAAGGATTTGTAGTTCCAAATCAGCATATTAGAATGATTTCTGAAGGATCATATGACACTGAAGACTGGAGTAATGGCTGCTAAAAATTCATCTTTGCCATCACAGCAATAAATTACATTTATTTTTATTAAATTAAAAAAAAAAAAAAAAAAAATGCAATTTCACTCTATTGTTGTTTTCAGTGTATTGTTTGACCAAATAAATGCGTCTTTGATGGGCATTACAGACTTTTAAAAAAACATGAAAAATTAACTTTTTCCTTTTTATTTTTTTAATAGCCTCTAATAATGGAACATGTTTGAAACTTTCTTTATGGGTTTCTATTCCCAAATGGTGCTTATTGTTATTGCATATATACACTATGGTTATTTGTTCTTGACATGATTGCAAACATAGTAAATCACATATGGTTTTCCATGTTTGTTCAGACTTGTGCTGGAACAATTTTGGGGTATTTTTTATTTGTTATGCTGAATTCTTTATGAAGAAGACATGATCACCTTGAAACTTATGTTTCCTGCTGTTCCTACCCTGTCATAATGATGTGATGTGCAAGTATTGATCAGTCACTGATACATATTCCTATGCTCTTTTTTTCCATATAGCTGATCAAGCTGGAAACAGTGGTGAAGACATACAGTTGACCACCACCATCACACATGTGGATGGACCTACAGAGATCTACAAAATGACCGGCAAAGAAGCTCAAGAGTAACCATCACCTTTATTCAGGGTCCAACAAAAGTCTCAAAAGTTCATACAATACGCTTTTGTGTGTCCTTTGTGTTCCCTGTCATTTCAAACACAGCCTCACAAATATTAAGCCCCTTTTCACTTATTGGCTTTCCATTCCACTAAGGTTCAGTCTAAAACATCTGCTTGTGCTGAGTGGTAGAAAAATGGAGTTGCACACCATCTTGTGGGTGCTGAGAGAAATTATGATGTGTATCTCGCACTGTGGATAGGCAAAGGCACTGGTGTTTGCAAGGACCAATACAAATACTTAAAAAATTGGGAGGAAAGGGAATCAAGGTCATTTCTTTTAATCATGCAGCAATTGTTTCTTGTTTGTGTATTCTGTAGCTGAGATCATTGTTTTCCCCTTTGATTTTTGCAATTACAAAACAAGGAAGAAAAACTCTGTCAGCATACTGTATAGTTACGCATGTGTTTTTTTTTCTTTTTTTCTGTTGATCCTTCCTCATAGGACTTCCTTAAACACTCCCTACCAAAAGTAAACACACCCATGGAACCCATAACGTGAATGACCGAGTTCAAATCAAGGTCCCCCAGAGCAAGATGTGGACGTAAAGTGCCATATAGATAGATTCAGGTCAACACTATGTTCATTATGTTACAATGTAGAGATATATTTTTTATAATGTGCTTGTTTTCGTCTGTATGAAAGCATTAGTCGCTGTATTGTAGCACTGCATTGTAAAAAAAAATCTTTTGGAGATTTTTTTATTGTATCACATGGAAATTTAGGGTTTTTATGCTAATTTAAATAATAATAAAAAAACATTTTAGATTTGTTTGGATAAAGGGACATTGCTTAATAAAACACTGGTGAACAGAATTGAACGATGTCTCAGAACTACACTTGAGGATGATTGGAAGACTAAATACAATCACTGTCATTTTAAACCTCACTTTACTTTAGATATCAGTTTTAGCTTGTTTGTTTTTGTTGTAACTGAGGCACAAAATCAAAATGGTTCCTTTGTTATGAAAATAGGCGTAATTTACGGGTGGGACATGTCCCCATCACTTTTTTGAAACATCTCGTGGCACGGATGTACCTAATGCAGATGAAACTATATTCATTCCAGTTGAATCACAAAACAAAATGCGCACAAACGTGTCCCTGCTCTTGATATACGATCACTGATGAACATCTTTGATAGACTGTTTAGGAATACGACTGTTTATTGCGTATGTATGTATTTAATCACTAACGTGAAGAATCTTGGGCTTAATACATTTTTATTATAGTACATGTAAGAATGAAACTATGAATGAAGCTAAATGAGTTCTATGTCGATACATTAACCCACACCCATACACACTCACTCCTGTCCCACCCACTTTTTAAAACCAAGTTACACCACTGGTTATGAATGATTATTTATGTTATTGTTCAAAACAAACTATTGAACAACAAAATTACTAACAGAAAAAAAAAACTAAAATTGAAATAAAAATATGTATTTAGAAATAATTAAAAAACCAATCACAAATAAAATTACTAAAATTGAAACAAATTAACATGAAAATATCAAAATAAAAGCTAATACAAAATAGCTACAAAAAAAAAACTTTAAAAAAAGTATAGGAAAATGTTGGTTTAGAGATCACAATTAAATAGCATATACCTTAAAATGCACCATTTCATTGCTTAGTATGCTGCCATCATCTTCCTGCTGCCCATCTCTGCAACACAGCAGCCTTTCAGTTTATCTCAACCTCAACAATCTCCTGCTGTTTTCTTCAAACAGGTGCAGACTAGTGCTCCACTGATGTAATAAGACAGACAAACATATACACATCTACCATACAGTAATGGCTATTTGTTGAGCACAATTGGGTCAGCTATTCAAGATTGTACACTATAGGGCACGAGGTGATTTTTTTCAGCTTGAGAGGTGGCCATGACCTTTGAATTCTAGGGTGTTAACAATTTATTTTATAGTAGACCGACCTAATCCATGTTTATAGGTATTCACTTTTAGTGCAACCTCAAGCTTTACCTATTTTCTCACAAAATGCCATTCAATATGTATGCTTTCATAAAGTGTCAAATATTTATCAAATGCAGTGATAATTTTTTACTGTGCATGGTGTTGCTATCTACTAATAAGGCTTACTTAAAAATGAGGGTAGCCTACTTATCTTAAAATCCCAGACAATTTCTTTACTCCTTTATTTGTGTAACTGAGTTAACATCATGTTTGAAACAGAAAATATAATAACACTAAATGGGTAAAATATTGAATGAGGACCATCGGGATTACGACTGACATTAAATAATTTTGTCACTGTCTTGACAAAAATAAAAACCTTATAAAAGAAATATATTTGAGGACATCTACAATCCCAGGACAAGTGGACTGATGATGCCAGAATTTTGCTATATTTAAAAGTAATGGCAGAATCAATGGAACACATACATCTCATACTTTTGACTGTCAGTGTCGTAATGTAAAGAGACAACTATTATCACAACGACAAATTCCTGACAGTACTAAAATAACATGGTCAATAAAATAATAAGCATTCCTAGCTATTTTGTCAAGGCAAAGGGAATGATTGTTCCCAGAATCACAGAAAGAGGGCGCCCGAATTGAGGAGAATTCGGAGGAAAAGAGGCGGAAAACAATAAGCGGTGTCTCTTAGTTTTTTTTTTTTGTTTTTTTTTTTTGTTTTAATATCTGAAAACTGGAACATACAGAAAATATCCATACAACACGTAATATCAACAACAATATCAGTAACTATAAATAAATAATAATAAAAAATTAAATAATAATAAGAAGGCCGTTATATTGCATACAAATAATCACACAACGAGTCCAAAAGCAGATCAAATTCTAACAGTCCTTATAGCTTTATTATTAGAAGATGCAGAGATGTCTCTCTCCACAGTTCGAAGGCTTCGAAAGGTCGACGGTGACGCCATGTCGTGCGCCGACTGTGATTGGTCAGCGTAGGTGGAAGTGTTACAAACGGTGTCATTCACAAAGTAACAAGAATACATTACAATAGTGATAAAGAATGCAATTAATTTAAAATAGTATTTAGATGATTTTCCAGACAATTTTACACACGGACCTTTTGAAGTTCACGTAAAACCAATTCTGGGGCGTAGTTTCCGTTTCTTCTCTGATTCATCAGGAGATCACACTTCTGAGATTGTTTTAAAGGTAAGAGTGTTCTGTCGACGGCGAATTTTTTAAATTACGGTTTTAATTTATTTTTTATTTCACAAATAACACAAGATGTGGCAACTCTACTGCTTCTTTTTGTGGCCTAGGTACATTTTTATGTCGAAAAGAGAAAGTTGTCGCCTTGTAATCCTGTATAGTTTATATCAAGTTGTGAAGCGGATAACAAACTTTCACGATTCAACAGGTTAGTCAATATGAAATATTAACCTGTAAATCAGTAGGTGGCCTTAAATCTAACTCGTGAACTACAAAGTTAAAGTTAAAGCCTATCATCCACCCTTTGGTATGCGAGGGAAATTCCTGTACTTCTGAATCATTGTTATTAGTTGGCCAAAATGACTCTGGTGGGGTTGTTTTAAGATGAAAATACAATAAACATATACCAGAAATCCTTTTAAGTATTTCTCAGTTTCTGTGAGACTGCCTCAGATCAAACTACAAGTAGAGACAAGACTGAATGATTTAATTTCCTTCTGTAGTTATTGATACCTATGAGATGTGCTGCACATTAAATATGGGCTTGGGCTATGACACGTAGAGTCCAGACTTGCCTTGTATATAATGTTTTAAACCCCTAGTTTTGCCCCTCTGAAGGGGTTTGCATGCATGACTACACTGTTAATGATCTGCACTCATTAGTTTGCATTGAGGAGCCTTTCATTTCTCTTTCATCAAACTCTGTACAAGGGCCGTCCTCCCAAGTATTTGTTTTATGAGCAACAAAACAATCTGATGTTATCGGCGTGGTAGCCACATCCATGTTGTCTTTATGGGTAGGAGAGTGTCTTGAATCTAGTCTGATCTCCTTTGAAAGCTGACACATGGCCCTGAGAATGTCCGTGATCTCCCATACATACAAGTAATTCAGTTTAAATCATATTAGATTTCTGTTTAAATGAATATTTTACCCAAAAGCAGATTCATTTTTCCTCCCTGCCATGTTGCCTGTGTCCAAAATGCTCCAAAATGGACAAAAAGAGGGGAAACATATTATATATTCCAATATATATTATATACATACATATATTCCAATTCTTTGGAGCCATCGAATGTGTTTGTGATGAACAGATCAAAGTTTAATTCATTTTTCACTGTAGTTTTCCAGTCAAAAATAGCTCGTTTTGATGCAATGTGCCATTGACATCCAATTTGAAAGCACCAAGCGTCTTTGGTTCTCACCACACATTATTAATGTCAAAACTTATGTATGTAAAAATCTGAGTTTGGTAGTAACTGATTACATGTAATCTGGATTACATAATCAGATTCCAAAAATTAAGTACTTGTAATTAGATTAAATTACATTTTAAAATACTCTGAATCAGACTACAGTTACTTTTTTATTACATGATTACATATTATTCACACAATGGCAATAAATTATTCATAATTTATTGATTCTCCCTAACTCCTCTTTTCCATCTTTTAAATGTTCTTTTCAAAAATAGCCTACCGTTTACATACATTCAGAAAGTCTTCCAGTTTTGTGGACATTCACACAACGACCAGTCATTAGTCAGGTGGCTATAATTACACAGAAAACTGAGAGGCCACACAGTGTTTGACCACTGGATTTACAAAAATAATTTCAGTTTTCTCAGTATTTCAACATTTCATCAACTACTGATGAACACATTCATTTTTATTTATTTAATTGTGCATTACTATGTCTTTGGAAGACTTTTGTCTTTCAAACACATTAACATGCACAAATGCACATTATTCTTTATTTATTTATCCTACATGTAATGCAGGGATTTACAAACTTTTTTTTGTCAGCCAAACAACTTTCAACTAATATATTTACTTGATGTACCCCTGAGATTTTAAGGCAATAAGTAAATAATTAAGTAAACAGCAGTTAAACAAATAAAATATTTCAATTTTTTAGTAAGTGTTTTATTTTGATGGATGTTATTTTAAAATGATTTATTTTACTTAACATTTTTATGATTTAATTAATTATTAGTTTTTAATTAAACTCTCGAACCCCCTGCAGTTCCTTTATGAACCCCAGTTTGGGAAACGTTGTAATGTTTAATGCACTTTATGTTGTTAATAACAACAAATGGAATATATTTTCTTTTTCTTTGCATTTTTATATCAATATGGTACAAGATTATCCTATTTAAATCAATGTGATAAGCGAGTTAGGTCAAAAGTAATCTAAAAGTAATCAAAAGAATTTGGATTATATTACCTAAAACGTGTAATGTAATGGATTACATTACTAACTGCAATTTTTGTCATGTAATTTGGAATCAGTAACGGACTACAATTTGTAAGTAATCTACCTAGCTCTGGTAAAAATATACTAGATCATAATCAGCATTCTCATCATGGATTCTCTCAGGAATTCTCTTTTGGTAATTGCGCAGACCTGAAATCAAAAAACACTATTGTACAAATATATTGGAAATTCCTATATTAATCTGTGGGGAATCAGCCTTCTGAATTGGGCAGCAAATTCACATCATGAATTGATTAAACATTTCTATTTGATTCAAACTTGATAGACATGGTCACCATGAATGGTTGTTGTATAGAAAAGAGTGAAGTTGTTATTTCATGTCAACTTTAATAATAGAGCAACATGAGTAAATAATTTTCATTTTGAGTGAATTCTTGAGAATAAAAAAAATTACAGACACATAAACTCAATACTTCCCTTTGAGATAGTGGTGGCTTTTAGCGTTGCAGTAACCACAGAACTGTTCAAATTTGTCCTCTGTTATATGTGTCCTATGTATACATATTTATTGAATAATGGCAGCTGTTTGTGCGACATTTTGTACCATAAACCTTTTGTATCATTGCACATGAATCATCAGCATTGGGTTGGATTCTGGCAATACAATTAATTTACACTATATCCAAGACCCAACCAGTCAAAGTTTTTTTTTCTTCTTTTTTTAGACATCCAAAATGACAAAAACAAAAGTTTACTGCTCCCCCAAACCCACCAGCTCTCAAACATTTGGCTGCAATATGACATAGTAGATTTTCCAAACCTGCAAACATTGGTGTTTTCCTCTTACTCAAGGAAATGTAAATGTACTGCTTACTCTGAAAACTATGTGCAGTTTCACCTTAGTTTAGTTTTCTTCTATTTAGTTTTTGGTTATGATGTACAGTGTATTCACTGTTACTATAGACTATAAGACTTTAATAAAATAAAAAGTTTGGTCGGCCTCACAAGTCACTGTTTCATTTAGCCAATGTTCGTAATTGTTGCAATTGTTCATACCCTTTGTCAGTTTGATTGTGAAACTAAATGTTGCACCATTTTGGTTTCCTCAGAAGCCACATTATGATTTGTATTATCGCACCATCATAAATATATGTCACCACCACTCTCACTTAAAGCTAGATACACTGGCAAAGCACTTAAAAAAGTAAAAAAAACTAAAATAAAAATAAACACTAATTCAAAATATTGATTATATATATATATATATATGTATATATGTGTATATATATATATATATATATATATATAATACTAACACTAGCCCATCCACAGGCAATGTGAGTTTGAATAACTCATAAACTGCCTTCTCACTCCTGTGATTTCACAGAAAAATGTCTTTGCCAAGATCAGCCACGTGCAGTCATTTTCATCCTCTGATACCATTAGAAACAGATTTAAAGAGCTGCTGAGAGCATGACTTCAGAACTGCACTAAATGAAAAGACTGTACTTTGGAAGATTAAAGATATGCAATAATAGAATTACAAGATCATGTATCATTTTAGTCAGTGGTTTCCTAGTTCTCATGTCAAATGTTATCCAAGCATCTAAAATTATTTCTTCATGTTTCTCTTTGGTTTTCCTTGACCTGCTGTTAATCATTTTAGTTATACATGTTACTGCAGTAAATATGATATACAGTGCATATGATGGATGAAATGATGGCCATGAGGTTTTTGAGAATTTGTGGACTCCACCTTATGTCTGCCAGCCATTCACCTCTGTCCCAATCTGATGAATGGATTTATTGTATCACCCTTGTCAAAATCGTCATGCGTTTCCACTGTTAGGCATTTATGTCGGCTTCAAATACCATCCATAACAGTTCGAATTAGTCTGTGAATAAGGAGCTGATAATAAAATATGTAGAATGTGCATGAAAGATCTAGACTTGTGCCGGTATTCGGTAATGCGATATATCACGGTAATGAATATGCACGATATTGTTATCGTGGGCACTTCTAAATACCGTGAATAATTATATATGACAAATTATTCAGAATTTTGAATGCATTTTAAAATTGCTGTATGCTGCGTGAAAGACGCGTGCGCACTCTGATGTAAATAAGCGCAGACAAGAAGCACATGGTGGAACATGTGAGAGCCGCTCTGGATGAAAGCGCACTTTCACTCTCTGACAGCAGATGGCGCTAAACTGCAGAAATAATAATAATAATAATAATAATAAATTAATCGCAACATGAAAATTTGATACCGGCATATCCCTAGAAAGATCTTTTTAGTATAAAGCTGTAGTATTGTTTCAGTTGTACTTTTATCATGAATTTTGAGCAAGGCTTATTCCATGCCTCGTTGATGACAACTGTGGCCTGTGGTGTGACATGCTGTACTTCATCTAAAACTATTTTATTTATATTATTTATTGTTATTTTGTAAGTTGTTTTGTTAGTATTATAGTATTGTTATATTATTATTAAGTAGTAACAGTAATTTATTCTCCATTATATTTGTATATTTTTTGTATTTGTATTTATATATTTTTATGTAATGATATATAATTGTATTAAATAATAATAATAATAATGAGAATTATTAGTATTGATTATTAAGTAATTATTTTAACAGTAATTATTAGTTATTTATTAATTATTTATTATTAAAGAATTAACATATATTATATATTATATTTATTAATTATGAATTATTTGTACTGTTAACACTGAAAATTTCAGATTATGTGTCAGCTATAGCTAAGATCAAACTCAAAATGCTAGGATGCCATCTACTGGTAATATGTATCTGGTAGTGATTTTTATGTTGTAATGCTGGCCTGTGACCACAAAGATGTTGTTTTGGCAGCTAAATCCCTGCACTACCATTTATTTCCAAAAGATGGGGTACATGGCTCACACTTGATTCTGTGCTCTTAATTTTGTGGATGAAATCCAATGAGACCATAGTTGAAAAAAAAAAAGTTCCTGCCTTTTGACACAATTTTCCGTTGTAATGTTTGGTAGGGGTCAGACCCATGGTGAGACACAAAATAAACATCCATTAACACTGACAGATGGTCAGAATGATACGTCCCCTTTTTAGCTTGACCAAGACCAGTTGGACAAAGTTTACATTTCCTTGCTGTCTGACATCAACATTAAGAGTGATTAATGCTGAGTAACTCTGAAATACGCTATCTGTTCATTAACTACTGTCAGATACTAATCCAAATTCACCTTAGAAGTCTTTTTTCACTAATCAATAGGGCATGACATTACCATAAATGGAAGTCAACACAACATTATGGTTTTGTTACTCTATAACCTTGTCCCATCCTTTTTGATGTGCTGCTTTATTTGGTAGTGACATCATTTATCTTTATATAGTAGCATAAAAATGTTGTCGCTGCTTTTATTACATTTAAAGAATTTAACGGCAGATTACAGCAATTATATATTTCCCAATTGTTTGTGGGAGTACTGAGAAGGTGCTGACATTGAGGCATGTCTTTCCTGTCTGGGAATCATAAAGAACTTAATGATTCCGGTTCTGATTCCTCTTTATGATTCTGGTTCCTTAATGGTTCCATTAATTAGTACTTTTTTAAGAAATGCAATTCCAATGAGCTTTCAATAATAAGTAAATTTAAAACAATTTGCAAGAGTATTTTTAAAATAACTTTTCACACACACACACACACACACACACACACATATATATATAT
>NW_015539862.1:48041-59922 GCF_001515605.1 Sinocyclocheilus anshuiensis
TATATATGTGACCCTGGACCACAAAACTAGTCATAAGGGTCAATTTTTCGAAATTGAAATTTATACATCATCTGAAAGCTGAATAAAGCTTTCCATTGATGTATGGTTTGTTAAGATAGGACAATATTTGGCCGGGATACAACTGTTTGAAAATCTGGAATCTGAGGGTGCAAAAAAATCAAAATACTGAGAAAATCGCCTTTAAATTTGTCCAAATTAAGTTCTTAGCAATGCATATTACTAATCAAAAATTAAGTTTTAATATATTCACAGTAGGAAATGTACAAAATATCTTCATGGAACATGATCTTTACTTAATATCCTAATGATTTTTGGCATAAAAGAAAAATCAATAATTTTGACCCATACAATGTATTTTTGGCTATCGCTACAAATATACCCCAGTGACTTAAGACTGATTTTGTGGTCCAGGGTCACATAATTATAATATATATACACACATACACAGACACACACACTTACAAAGAATATATTAATGCTTATTCTGCATGACCATATTTTAGAACCCTTAATCCTACTCATACCTACACTTAACAACTACCTTACTAACTATTAATAAGCAGCAAATTAGTTTGAGGCAAAAGTCATAGTTAATATTTGGTTAATAGTGAGAATTGGACCTTAAAATAAAGTGTGACCAAATTGTCCTTAATTCAACATTCAACAACTTTATTCATGCAAAATAAAGTTCTTAATATTTTCATTTATATTTATACCATCTTTCTTACAAGTGTAACATGTATCTTACAAATTGTAAATATACTATATGAACAACCACTTACTACAATGATTTCTCACAGCTGTAAGATGTATGTGTTTGATTCACTAAAAAGAAACAACTCCGTCATTTATTTGCTAATCAGGCAATGTTGAACCCAATGCACTGTATGTTTTGATTCACTAAAGAGATTTGGAATCAGCCTGCACTGGCTGTGCTGTAGGTTTTAGATTCACTAAAGACAAGGGGGTGTTTAAAAATGGTTTTAGGTTATCAACACATTTTTTTTGCCACGATCTTTTAGTATTTAAATATATGCATTTACCAGATGCTTTTTTTTTCTAAAACAACATGCAATGCATTCAAAGTTAATATTTTGCCAGTATGTGTTTCCTCAAGGAATCAAACACACAGCTACCTATTCTTATTTGAACAACTTCTTTAGGCATAGGAATTTGCCAAAATTACCTTCCTGTTGGGAAGGTAGTGAAAGCATGGGTTCTCCCTGAGAGTAAAGATGGGCAAGATTCAAGGAAATGGCTCCCATGATGCAACTGAATGAATGGAAGTTATTGATCAAGCGAGGTGTCAACTGCTGTAAACTGAGAAAGTCTCCATTGCAATGAGCAGCCTCAGGTGGTTAAAACATTGTGTGATGAGGAAACAAAGCTCTGTGAGAGTCCAAGGGGACGTTCATTGTTCATAAGCAGGGATTATGAGAAGTTTGGGAAGCTTCTGGGGGACTTGTGAAGGGAGTTTTGTGAGAGAGGTTCTGTGTGGGAGAAGCTCATTCTCAGGGTGGCCATAGGGCCCCAAAGTGTTTTGTCCCGCTGCTCTTCTTTAAGGAGAATGAAGTATGCAGGTGGCATGAGGCTATACAAGTGCTCTCTATGTTCAGACAACCATCTCACTTTCTCTTCTATCTTTTTGAGCCCAATAGCCCCAACTGGACTTAATGTTAGAAATGAAGCACGTCTTAATTTTAGATTCAAAGTCATTTGATCAACCAGGAACAAGAATGAAAAGATAGCCTGTTATTCACAATAGTGTTTTTTTCTTCCTGGGAGTGCCATGGTTTTTTTAAATGTTGGACAGACACATTTGAGACAAAGGTCTCAAAGTGTTTTTTTCCCCCATATTTGGTAGCCCGGTTCTCTGTGATCTCAATAGTGCACAATACTCCTCCACAGAGCTGCATATTAAACATCAAATATGTCCTGTTTTACCAATTGTGTCATGTACAATGGCAAGAAACATCTGTCTATTGAATTGTACTCATAGGCTATATGCAAAAACAATCATACAATGTGAACAAGTGTCTGATTCATGAATGAATGACTCTTATGAGTTGGTTCTTTTTAGTGAACAAACAGTGCATCCAGTGAAGTCTAATTCCTGAACGAATGTCTCTTCTGAGTCAGTCTGAATCCTTCTGGACTGAATCCAGAAAAAGAGCGGTTACTGAATCAACATCTGACTTACACACAATCTGAAAGACTTTTATTTTGATGAAGACATTAAAAATAAAAACATATATTTCCGGAAGTGTTTAGGGGAACTCCTTTAATTCAGTGGTTAAAAGACGTTGTGGGGCTATTTGCCCATTAATACCTCTAGCAGATTGCAAGAGAATTTTATTGGTAATTGAACATAAAAGATATAAACCAATTTTCTCTATGGGTTTTCCAAAGGAAAGCCTGCTATGTGCCGTTGGTTGTTTTCTTGTCATGCTTGTCATTCTTGTCAGTGCTTTTTCTCCCCATTCACTGTGTGTAAAGGTGCTTTCCCTGAAGTCTCTTTCTTTGTGCTCTTCTCCTCCCCCAGTCACATGCTCTATGTTCATTTGTCTTTGACTTACTCTACTCATCTGTAACTAAAGTGTTTTTTGGGTCACTTTCTTTCTGTCTCTTTTGGGCACAAAACTGTAGTGAACTTGACACAACGGTAGCAAGTCTGACATTAGATCAGAAGATTTCACGTTCAATCACATTGAGGTCAATTTTTTAATGGATTTATTTATTTATTTGTAATAAATTCCAAAGAAACAAGGCACAGGTGCCTGACATTACCTTTTCCAAGTACTCTGTTTTGCCGGTCAGGTCAAGTTCATTGTGGACTAAACTGTGCATCTGGAACAGTTTGTGTCATGATGTTCTGAGCTTCTGCCTTGTTCAGAATAACTTCCAGGAAATGCTTATGATTTTGTGACTACGAGCTGCTCTCTTAAGGTGTTATGTGCCTGCTGTGATTCCTCTTCAGCCAGTCAGTGCACAAATTTGATTGTGTTATATGGTTATATATGTTTGGAAATAATGAAAACTGTGCAGTTTTGGAAATGCATCTGCATCAGCCAGTGTGTTCTTTCTGCAAGATCACTGCTTTACTAGTGCTAAGCTTGTTGGTTAATTAGGCAAGCATCACTATTAGTATAGCTTATACTTTTAATTTTCACAGGTGAAAGTCATTTATAATTCCATGAGATCTGGAATTTTGTGTGAGCGCAAAATATGTCCCCCCCGCAGATTTTACATCAGATTTAGTGGATCCTGTAAATTTTAGCCCACAAAGTTTCACAGTAATCTCCGGTGCCCTTGCAACTTTGTTTTGCAATTGCAGCTTTATTTCAAGTAATTGCTCATTTATAGATCCAAATTGCAACTTAATACCTCACTTGGGTCCCTAAAAAAACACTCAGAACACCTTTTCAACCACATAGCAACATGCTAAAAAGCACCTAGAACACCTTAGAAACTGCATAGCAACACTTTAGTATTATGAGTTTTGCACATACAAACACCACTCAGATTTCCATAAAATGTAAACATCTAGTTTTAGTCTATAGTATTTCTGGGAGTGGAATTTGTAATGTTTACTTCGCAATGAACGTGTTTTTGGTGTTGAATTGGCACTTATTAGGGACGCAGAACAATACTGTTTATGAGATCCTGTCACAAAGTGTTTTTTCCCCATATTATAAATGGCTCTATGTCCAAACATGACACAATCTCCTGTAGGCTTTATTCCATTAGTGAAAACCCTCAATGCTGTCGAGCCGGTTGCCCAATATATCATATGGGTGTTATCATGTGCTGATGAGTTAATGGAAAGGATCTTTGATCCTATGATGACAAATCGGTTCATGTGACATTCAGAAACTCAGGAGGTGTTAATGTCTGGAATTCTTTCCAGTTTGTGAATGGAGGCTGGATTGACAGGGTTTCTTTTAAACCAAAGCATGCATTGTTTGTTTTATAAGAGTCATTCGAGACATACAGATTTTTATTTCTAATTTATTACCATCGGATTGCTGTACAAAGGTGAATGTTAGTGTGCTCATTGCTGTAGGTTCACGTATACTTCTGTGAATATGAATGGTTTATGCAAATACATACAAAACATATCTTGCACATAAGACTGTTTTGGCCTCAGTTTGTTTCTCATTTCAAGTCTTAGCTTGTTTCGTTTGTTCCTAAGCTGCTTTATCTTGCACAGTATATTGATGTTCCTCTTCATTCCCATGTGTTCTCTTGTTCTCATTCTTCATGAAAATATTTGACATTTCATACACAACCCTGTCCTGTAAACTACGCAGCTCAGCCATCTGTAGAGTCACAAGAACACTGTTGTGGCTAGAGCTTTACTCATTAATGGTGCTAGATGTGATTGGAACAAACCCTAACCCAAAATATTAAACTTTGTTGTGTAAGTCATCCAGCACAATAATGCTTCATATAATAATAATAATGCTTCAGATGTGCAGAAAATCCCTTGTGCTTACACTAAAGGAGAGACCAGAGAAGGACTCCAGACTGTGATTAAAATGATCTCCAATGCAACAGTAATTTAAACCAATCCTGTATAAATTCAATTGGTGGTAGTTGAGAAAAATGTGTGTGCATTCACATGTAGTTTAGTCAGATACCATCTTATGAGGTAGCGTTAATTATGTCTTTAGAGTGTGCTCCATTTGTTTCTGCATGCTACATTGAAAACAGCACAAGCCGTGATGTCGAATTTGTGAACGAATTACACTTATGAACCTGTTTCTTTCACAAGCCAGTTTTAAACTCGCTCAAAATTTGAATCATAATCACTGTCAACAAATCGTTCAAAGCAGAGGTGTAAAGAGTACCTGAAACCATACTTGAGTAAAAGTACAGATACCTTACAGTAAAACTTACTCCATTACAAGTTACAAGTCACCAATTCCAAAACAACTTGAGTAAAAGTCTTAGATTATCTGATTTTAACAATACTTAAGTATTTTACTTATACAATATAAGCTAAAAAAAGCACTAGTAAAAGAGACATGCCAGTGAAAAACAAGGAAGAGTTGATATGTGAGGGTAACAATCATGTTAATTTGTAAAACCAAAATAAAACTCCTCACCTCAAAATTGCAAAAAACAATATCCTTCAAAAACTTATCTTCAGTATAATGGATGAATAAAATCATGTTAAATAAAATGAAAAAGTCAAAGCCTTCTTGCACTGGATGTGCTGGTTTCAGCCTCATTGCCGGCTGCAATAATGTCCTCATCTCATATATAAAACATCTGTGATTCACAACTACAGTACTTGCTAAGGAACTCGTGTTCACATAAAGTAGCCTTGTTGACAAAGGCAAAATGCAAAAGATATAGTACTTTCTGTGCCCTGTAGTTGGCGATATCACTTCTTTTGTAGCAGAAATAAACTGCTGCAGAAAAAGTTAGGTGCCATGCAAAATGTGTAATTGCAACACTCATTACAAATAGTGGAGTAAAGAGTTAAGATACTTATTCAAAAATGTAGTGAAGTAGAGAGTAAAAGTTGCTAATATCTTTGATACTCAGAAAAACTACAGAGTATCCAAAAGATACTCAAGTACAGTAATTAATTACATTTACGCAAATACTTTACACCTTCAAAGCTGTTACTGAGTTGACAACTGACTTCTTAACTGAACCGTGTATGTTTTTTTCAGTTATGTCTGAATTTAAATGAACTGGGAACTCTTTCTTGTAATTGAAGATGCATATTCACATCAACTATAATTGGTTATTGTTTAACAAAGTGAGGCCCAATTGTAATGTTAACGAATCAGTTGTAAGGCAAACGTGTGTGGGAGTAAACTGGCACTTGGATGACCTTTTGGAACCATTATGAACACAATTTCACTGTTTTTTTTTTTTGTTTTTTTTTAAACGGGCATAAATATTCTTAAAAAAACAAAAGTGAGACGTCTGTAATTTGTTCACTTAAAAAAAATAATTTGGCTACTAAATGTTTAATTTTAGGAGCCATTGACTGTCCAGTCATTATTGTTAGAACTGAATCCTGGAATTAGGGCTGCACGACAAATCGAAATGGAATCGAGATCGCGATTCGACAGAAGCTGCGATTGGGATGCGTATCTTTCAGTGAAGCACGGTTCTGTGATCAGCAGTAAATCTCCATCCAAAGGCCAGAGGGCGCTCTCGCGCTGAAACTCCAAATACGCCTTGCAGAACTGTTATTGAGCCATCCAGCATATTAACTAGGAGGAGCCAAGCGCAGACCTTTGGCTTTGGATAGCGATATATAATATGATGTACTCATACTAGGGCTGCACAATTAATCGAATTTCTAATCGCGATTACAATTATGGATGCCACAATTATGTAATCGTTCAAAGCGGCAATCAATCATTCAAAGTCTACAGAGTGGAGCTGCTAGTGACTGGGGCTTCATAACGACTGCTTTGTTTTAGGGTTGTAGCCTAAACGCAGAGCTCTGCTGGGGTGAGTTCGAAGTTGAATAGTTGTGCGTTTCTCAGCTGCTGAGATGAATGGGGGCATTAAGAGGAGGATGGCAGGCAGATAACACAATGGACGGGAGTTTTATTGCACCTCTGTTGCACCAGCATATCTGGCATGTTGCCCACAGATATACACACAACCTCCCGTTCACAGCTGTATCCTCTGTCTCACTCTTTTTTTCTCTCTAATTCCCTCTTAAACCACAACAAAGAACAAAAATAAAATTCTTTCACTTTAGATTGCAGCCCTAGAATTTTTCCAGGGTTGCCTGACTTTGGGAACTACCTCTGCGCTGGTTCATCCCCTCACGACAAAGTTATTTATTTTCCAAGGGGTGAAACATCGACACACAGCTCTTGGTTATCAGGTCGCACACATACTGATGTACATAAGACATTATCTCCTAGAGCTGCTATTTGTTTAGGCCCCAGGCATTGACTGATAATGGCTCATTATTGTAGCCCTGGTCCTGTGTTGTTCAGTGTGGATTGACTCATTTTTGTGGACTTGTTCAAATGTTCCCATCTGCTGGGAGTCACTGCACAGTGGCTATTTTTGACTTGGCCATTAATACTGCATGATGCTTGAGCAAGTGCATGATGTCAGCTTTATACTTCACACTGTTGGTTGCAAATCAGATTACAGTTGTTAAATACTAAAGCAAACTGACCTCATTGTGCTACAGTGCTTTTAATGGTTTAAGACTTTCATAAAATGCCTAATTAGTTTGCAGAGATCATTTACTGAATATGGTGGAGATTACTTTTTTTTTTGTAAACTAGGAAAGAACAATACATCAGTATCATATCATTAATATTATTTTATTAATCTAATGGTTTCAGTTAATATGGGATATTTAATTGCTATTTTAAAAATATAATGTAATATTTAAATATAATACTTAGCATTAGTCAATCACAAAATAAATATCAATTTTTATTATAATGATATAATAAAACATTATATTATAATGTACTTATTGTACTTATTATAACAGTACATTATAATGTTGTGATGCTTAAATTCACTTGTAGCATTTAAAATGGCCGATTCAATTCAAAAGTTATTTTTTGAAAGAAATTAATACTGAAATGAAGGACTCGTTCAATTGAGCAAATCTGAGAGTAGATTCATAAGGATTTCTATTCCAAATAAATGCTTTTCTTTTGAACTTTCTATTCATCAAAGAATTCTGAAAAATGTATCATGGTTTCCTCTAAAGTATTAAAATATGCAATAAATGCAGCTTTGTTGAGCGTGAGACTTCTTTCAAAAATGTTTAAAAAATCTTACTGTCCCTAACTTGGTCATATATTGGTCAAAATAGTACAGATTCTTAATACGTCATTTATCAATTATTGGCCATAACATAAAGATAATTCCGCTTATCATTATTGTCCAGAATTGTACTCTGTGTGTCCATATCTTAAATGAAGGGAGGATTGCATAGAATATCAATGTTTAGGCAATGATTTATCTAACCGCACAAGACGGTCTCATTCTGGACACACTGCATGCTTATTAGATATGAGCACACATTAATTCGGTGGAGTAATTTTGCAGTAGTTTTGATAGCTGTTGACACATCCTTTTCATGATAAAAATGTCTAGGCCAGGGATAGGTCCTGGTGTGCCGCTGTCCTGCAAGGTTTATCTCCCATCCTAATCAAACACCTGATCAAGCAAATCAATGTCTTCAGGATTAGGCAAGTGAGTATTTTTTCAGGGTTGGAGCTAAACTCTGCAGGACAGCAGCACTCTAGGACCGATGTTGCCTATCCCTTGTCTAGGCTTATTGCTGTTGAGTAATACCTCTGTTTGTCAGAGAGCTGCATGCACTGTCATCTGAAGTGTTTTCGAGAGCTGTTTCTAAAGAACTGGACCCCGAGGGTTAACGGACCTCTTTCTGTAGAAATGGCCTCTGACCTACCTAATGAAATTTCCGTGAAGTCGTTAAAAGACCCTGGAGAGAGAGAGATGGTTGTCAGATATTAGGCCTGTAATAAGCCTCTTAGCCCATTCATCATGAGATGATCATTTCTTGTTTGAAGTTAAAAACATCTTTATGATGGATTTGTTTCTTACAAACATGCAGCTTTTTGCTTTACAGGACATTAATTGATGGATTGGAGTCCTGTGGGTTACATCTGGATTATTGTGATGTTTTTGTCAGCCGTTTGGACTTTCATTCTGACGGCACCCATTCACTGCAGACGATCCGTTGGTGAGCAAGTGATGTAATGATACATTTCTCCAAAACTGTTCAGATGAAGAAACAAACTCATTTACATCTTGGATGGCCTAAGAAAGAATAAACTGTCAGAATTCTCACACAGTTGTACATGCTGAGTGAGAATGAGTTGCGTTACTACAGCTGGTTGATCAGGGCATGCTGGTGTCACTGTGAGATCATGTGACTAAGCGAGTGGCAGGAACTGATAACATCTGCTGAATGAACATGTCTAGCGGCAGCAGTTGGTGACCTCAGGGCTAATAGGGTACCACTGAGACAGGGACATGTTTTGTGTACCACCCCTACACACATCTACACATCAGTATGCAGAACATAAAGTCATCAGCACATTTTCTTTGATTGAGGCATAGACATACACTCTTATCTTTAAAGACTGCCTTCCTATCTTTAAAAAAATCGGACATGGTCATAAAATTCAAGCAGTGTGTACTGTAAATGATGGCATCCAGTGTACTTTGTATCTTCTATTACTATATTTAGCCTAAATGTTCCAGTGTTTTATTTAGATGGCATAATAAATTATTTAGGAATGTTCCTTCATGACGTCTTGATTATAAGAGCAATAGGAAATGGCCCAAGGATTTTTGATCACGCATTTATGATCACGTAACTTTAATTAACTTTGATCAAAAGTAACAGTAAAGACATTTGTTACAGAAGAATTCTTTTTCAAATAAATGCTGTTCTTTTGAACTTTCTATTCATCAAACAATCCTGAAAAGTGTATAATGGTTTCCACAAAAATATTAAGGAGCACAACTGTTTTCAACATTTTTCAACAAAAACATTTTAGTTTTCAACAAAATCAGCATGTTTTGCAGGCCATTTTTGCAATATTTTTGATCAAATAAATGCAGCCCTGGTGAACATAAGAGACTTCTTTCAAAAACATCTCACCGACCCTAAACTTTTGAACTGTACATTCAATGTTCAGCTTTCAAAATCTAATATCATTGTAATATTTGCATGTTAAATTGCAATTGCACTTCTTTCTTGCATCTGTTTTTAAAATTCTTTGGCATAACTGAACTTGAATAGCTTACACTGGGCATTTGTAGTGCAGACTGTCTGTTGACTGGCGTCTGGATATTATGGAAGGGCATTTGTTATAATGTAACCTTTCCCCATAGAGAGCACTGTAACACTGTCCCGCTTTTGTAAGTGTGTCAAATCATGCCACTGCCAAACTTCCTCAAGCCAGGTAAAGTAGGACAGGTCCCATGTGAAGAAATGTTTTGTCTTTGAGGACTAGTAACAGACTAGTAACAGTAACCAGAGGAAAAAATGCTGCAATATTTCCTCTTCCTTTAACCATAAGTCAGTAAAAATAAACTTTTTGTCTCTTTTGTTATAGTATGTTTGAGTGACAATAGATGGTGTTTCCTACCTCATTGTGCTGTACTCATGAGGTATTCCAGTTATCTTAAGTTGAGAGAATGCAGGAACCTGGAAATGAATAATACATTACAGGAACTTTTGAATTTGTTATGTATAATAACAAATGAACTTTTTGACCATCATGACCCATCCCTTCTTTGAACAAAGAGCTATTCATTTACCTTATCCTATTAGACTGGCTTATTAAACCAAACAACAATCTCAAAAAACATTCAGGCCTTTCAGGGTAGATTTGTATTAGTGGCATAAAATATATATTAAATCAAATGTAAGCAAGGCATGCCTGAAATGCTTATTATACAGGACTGTCATATTAATGAATCCAATTGTGGATGCTGTTAGCTAAGCTCAAGACATAACTTGTTTTCCACAGAACAAGCACTTTAATTCCTGCATCACTTTAGTTCATGTGAAGGTTTCGTCCTTTTATCTGTGGAGAATTAAGAATCATTTGAGTGTCTGTCAGTAACTACTGCACATAGCCTTCCAGTTTTTGTGAGTAAGGATATCAGACTCTAAGGGTGTGGGACCGTAGAGGGCAGTACATGTGCTGAATATTGACTTTAATAGATAAAGGTACAGTCTTATTGTATAGACTTGTCTTGTGCATTCGTTCCTGTATGTTTTTATTGTGCAAATGCTTCTGATTCCGTTTGTTACTGTAAGAGTGTTGATTCGACAAGTTGGAGGTTGGATTTGTCAATGCAGTGTCATAATCTTCATCCACTGAGTCAGATGTTTTCTGTTCTCTGATGCTGAGAAACTGGTGATGCACAAGGTGATGCTATGTTGTTGTGGTGTGATTGGTTTATGATATTTGTAGATTTATAACGGTTTTATTTTATTTATTTTGTTTTGTTTTTGCAGTTATATGGTTTCAAAAATGTCCTCTAAAATGGTGGGCTCAAACAACCTGGCACATGCTAGGAGGATGGTACAGCAACTTAGAGTCGAGGCCAGTATTGAGAGGATAAAGGTAAATTTTATTTTTTTTTATTTTACATGACTAAATTAACCCTCTGAATTTACCTTCCATTACTGTGAACAGATCTTTAAAAGCCATTTTATCCATTCTCCATCATGGATGATTACCATTGACCCTTTCCCCATATTCTCTCCTCTAGTCCTCTTTGTCTTTTTTTTTTTTTTGTTCAAATTTATAACAAAACAGCAAACAAATAATTATACTTCCTTTTAAAAGTATCCTTAAAAAAATATATCATAATTTCCATAAAAACATTATGCAGCACAACTGTTTATTCTTTTATACGTTTAATCACTGATAATCGTCCTGTTATCATTTCCTTACCTTCAAGTTGTTCCAAACCTGTATTCATTTATTTCTTCTGCTGAACGCAAAAGAAGATATTTTCAAGAATGTGGGTAACCAAACAGTTTCAGTATTTTTTTCACACTATAGAAGTCAGTGGGTACCAGGAACTCTTCAAAATATAATCTTTTATGTTCAGTAAAAGAAAGAAACTCATACAGGTTTGGAACAACTTGAGGGTGAGTAAATGGTGACAGAATTTTCATTTTTGGGTGTAACTATCCTAACTACCAAAAACAGCATATTCGAATGATTTCTGAAAGATCATAATGGCTAATGGCTGCTGAAAATTTGGTTTTGTCATCACAGCAATAAGATTACAACAAAAAAAAAGTGTATATATATATATATATATATATATATATATATACACACACACA
>NW_015539862.1:60289-67371 GCF_001515605.1 Sinocyclocheilus anshuiensis
AATTGTAATATTTCACAATGTTACTGTTTTTTTATTTTTTTTTTATCAAGTAAATGCAGCCTTGGTAAGCATGAGTTTTATTTTGAAAACATTAAAAAAATCCTAATGACCCCAAACTTTTGAAAAGGAACGTATACTATTGTTTTGAAATAAAAAGAAACCATAAGCTATGGTTTCTTTGAGATTGAATAATTCAAGCATCAAGGGGTTAAACAAATAAAACAAAAACATGCAAGAACATTTTCACATTCTGGCTTGTCTCATCCAGGTATCCAAGGCCTCTGCTGACCTCATGCGTTACTGTGGAGAAAACGCCAAATATGACCCCCTGCTCATGGGCATTCCTGCCTCAGAAAACCCCTTCAAGGACAAAAAGCCCTGCATTATATTGTAGTGTAACAAGCACTAATCTTATTTAATTACTTCTACTCAACTTTGCCTTAAGTCCAACTCTAGCTCCTTAGTATAACTTTGTGCCATGTCTTAACTGTGTTTAGCTCTTACAGTATTTATTACTGTAAATAAACTCCAATCAGTACTAATTAATTGCCATTTTGGTAATGATTAGCATTGCATCTCATCTTTACCAGCATCACTTGTCTACTGTTTGGTTGTTTGGGCCAAACTGAAGTCATTCCGGGAAATTATCCTATAAATCAAGCTGTTTAGAAGTTTTAAAACAGTCTTAAGTTCCTTTTTCCACTGAATGATGCCTTAGTTACACTTTGTGCTTGAAATAGGGACGTAGCACATCACATTATGATATGCTTGCAATTACATTACCTGATTAAATCTCACTTAACATTTTGTTTAGATTTAAAGGGGTCATATGATGCTGCTAAAAAGAACATTATTTTGTGTATTTGGTGTAATGAAATGTGTTTATGCGGTTTAAAGTAAAAAAAACACATTATTTTCCACATACTGTACATTATTGTTTCTCCTCTATGCCCCGCCTTTTTGAAACGCGTCGATTTTTACATTTTTAGCGAGGTGTGCTGTGATTGGCCAGCTATCCAGTGCGTTGTGATTGGCTGAATACCTCAAGCATGTGACAGAAATTTTACGCCCCTTACCATACTGTGGTGCCGGAGCGACGAGACAAAAACAATAAAACCCATTATAAACGAGGCATTTGTTGCATCCAGTTTTTACGCATTGCGTTGCATCGCGCCGTGTAAACATAAAACCATGTCTGCATTTGTGATCAATACTACAGTGAGAATAAAAGTTACGCCTTCTTTCTTTGTGTGAACATTTGGGCGGCGTTATGCAAATCTTCCCACAGAGCGACGTAGGTATGTTGGGGCGTGTTAGAATGAGCCGTTTTAGGTAGGTGTGGCTGACTGAACTTTTATAAAGAATATCTCTTTGGATTTGAGACTTTAGTCTTTGCAACTTTACAGATCTTCTTTATGCACCAAGAGCTTGTAACACTCCAAAGAGAAAGGAAAAATTTAAATCGCATCATATGACCCCTTTAAAGTGCCCTTTCCTTCTGATTTAAATATCTCTTTCCTGTGTCAAGCACATTTGTAAAACAAAGACCACTGTTGTTTGATCTTTTCTATGAATTGAATGGATTTTTCCCAAAAAGGGCAGTCGTGAGACATTCACACCTTTAATGGGCCAAGCATCCATATATTGATGCTGCAACATCTGTTTTATTTTGGAGACTTCAGAGAATTTATGCAGTATTTGAGGTTCACAACCAAATTCCTGTGACCCCAGCATCTCTGTGAAGAAACAAGTTTCCTTTTGTTCTTTTTGGTGTTTTTTTTTTTGTTCTAATTTCTGTATTTTTGCAAGCCTTCATAATGTGTACTGTACCTTGAAAGAAAGATTTTATTAAAATTGTGAAACAATAAAACTAAGTGCATCGCATATGTATGTGTTCTTGCGAAGTCTAACGTCAAATAGTTTGTACTATATTAGTGTATCATATGAAAATTTGTCATATGTAAAAGCTGATTTTTAAAAAAATTATTATTATATTTAAAAGTGCAACTTGGACATTCTGCAAAATATCTCTGTTTGTGTTCCACAGAAGAAATAAAATCATGTGGGTTTGTAATAATACGAAGGCAAGTAAATGATGACAGATATTTCATTTTTGGGTGAATTATCCCTTTATTACACACAAAGGAATCAAAACAATGTTTTTACCCCAAGGTTTAGGTGTAACCAAGTAAACTACTGTTCAAAAGTTTGGGGTTAATAAGATTATTTAGATTTTTTTTTTAATATATTTTGAAAGAAGTTTCTTATGCTCACCAAGGCTGTATTTATTTAAAAAAAATGCAGTAAACAGTAATTTTGCGAAGTATTTCAACAATTTAAAATAGTTGTTTTTTATTTGAATATATTTTAAATTGTAATTTATTGCTGTGATGGCAATGATGTGTAAATGTCTTTACTGTCATTTATGATCAATTTAATGCATTCTTGCTGAATTAAGTTATTTAAAAAACAACAACAATAGCAACAACTTTTGAACAGTAGTGTAAAAAGTAGTAGATGATGTTTAAAATTCTTCTAAGCCATTAAAGATGTGACCGAAACGATTGTTATTAAAGGATAATTAATGTGCCGTGGGCTGTATGTTACTCTGAGCTCTAGGAATGGTGCACTGTGATGTAAGTTGTGACAAAACAGCAGTTATATCACCTGGTCCTTGTTGTACCTGCTGTCTAAAAATAATCTTTTTAAAGACGTCAGAAAACTGCCTACACAAAGCAGTTATCACCTACAAAATTGAGAGCTTAGCTGAATTTTGATCAGGATTACTTATGGTTCATCTACACAAACAGCTAAGCTACATTTTAAGTAACCCCTAACTGCCATGTTTTGCATTTAGCTTGTCTTTGGGAGATGCATTTTGTTTTCCTGACAAAGTACCTAGTTTTATTCTTGTTCATGTGACTGGTGTTTACCTGCCATGCATCAGCCTAACAACATTCAAACCTTGCTTCATCACCTTTGTATAGGGAAGTGGTGGTTTACACAACTGATTTACTTGTATGTGGTATCTGGAAACCTGACCCAATATGTGCCAGTCATGTGATCGCAGCCGCACTTTCTGAACACTTCCAGACATGTCCCTAGACACTTCCGTTCTCCAGCTGGGCTTGTATAATGGGTTACATTCTTGCTACACATTGACTTTTAACATACATAGTATCAGTTTGTCAAACATAGCACAATTAAGAGCAACTTGATTTACGACAGCAAGTTTGACTGACGCAAGCAAGCGTACATTAAACTGAACCTGAGCAATTCATTTCAGCTGAAAAAGGAATCTGATGAATAGATGCAATGGTCACGCTAACTAAAGCAGGACAAAAGAAAGGCTTGGATGGCTTTTGTTGGCCTGTAATAGGGAGTCACGAAGGGCACTGAGTCCAGCGTGACCCTGCTGATCTGAGAGGTGTGTGGTGTTGTCAGGTCAATTCTACTAGTCCACTCTGCTTTTCCAGAAACCTCTAACAGAGTAACCCGCATGACTACCATGTTGTGTTCAAAAATACTTTTATTACAACACAAAATTCATTTCGCATTTGAATATAATAGTATAAAATGTTTTACATAAATACTTCTTTAAATTAAATATAAATAATTTAAAGACCACAAAAGAACAATTAACTTATGTAAAAAAAAAAAAAAAAAGTTCTTACAGGATACTGTGGTAGCACGTCCCTTTAAAATAATATATTTTCCAACATGAATAAGTACTAATAGTGTACTATTCAAAAATGATAGCAAAAAATACAAAGAACAGGGCAGCCTCTTTTAAAAAATATCACCTCTGATATTGTGTTGCCTGAGAAATATTTCATCCTGTAATTAACTGAAGTGCTTTATGACACCCCACCAATAAACTATCTCACAAGATACTCAGGTGCTCACTTCCATTCACAATTAGCTTCACGTGACGTCCTCAAAAAGTCCCACAAGCAAAGCCAAAAACTGCTGAATCATCTCAGATTGCAAAAGGGTGCTCCTCCTCCAGTTTATTCTGTAGCTTAGTCCCTAGTTCCTCCAGTCTGGACTATCAGTCCTTTTTGTGATCACCTTTTTTAGCTTTCATCATTTTTACTAGATATTTTTATCCATGTTTTCTCTTGTCTTTAGCTGTCCTCATCGTTCTGGAAGGTTAATGATGGGCACCCACTGATCCATACAGCGACTCTCTTTGCAGAAGCGGTTCACTTTTCCCATAGCTGGGTTCTTCCATGTGGATGCATGTGGAACCTGTGAACATCAGAAGAAGAGATGGGATTACAGTCTGTTTGTGTTTGCTAAAACAGGTCCTGCTGAGTAACTTCAAAGCATTAAGCATCGTCCTTTACAGTCAGCCTTGTCTTTGGAAGGCACACATATGATATCAACATTTTATCAGCCATCATCTCCCTGATCTCTGCATATCACTATTGGCCATTAATATGTCTGACACCTTGATTTCCCAAACCATAAATAACGTTCTTTTTCCTGCACATGCCCTGGCCGGGATTTCTAAATCGAACTATTTAGAAATCCCAGCCAGGACATGTCCAGGAAAAAGAGGACCTACGCGAGTATGAATAAAAGTCAAACTGCAGTATATGGCCATGAATTCAAATGTCCGAAGGGATTTTGAGAGTTTGCAAATCTTACTGAATGCATCTTATGGAGTATATAAAATCTTTTGAAAGATTATAAGAATGATGAATACTGAAGCACCTGTTCATTTGATTCCAATGAAGCAAATTATATGCAAATAGAAGCATGGAACATTAAGAGAAGAAACTCCTATTTGCATAAGAATAAGAACAGAGCAGGATGTGCATGTGGGTGTCATGCACTGGCAGTTACACCGGGACATGTCCTGACACCTTACTAAAAGACATTTTCACGTGCTGGTTACTGGCCTATTTTAGCTTTGGATTCATATTTAGATTCTAATCACAGCTAGAATTAATTGTTAACACTTACAGTGACCAGGGTGCAGTGCAGATCCATCTGCTCGCTGCCGTGTATGCCGGCACCCCCGAGGATGTGCGCGAGGCGACGCGTGTTGTTCACGCGCAGAATGTTGATGTCGTTCTCGCAGCAGAAAGCCTGAATGAGAGTGAAGTGAATCTGAAGCGCCACATCCTTCACATCATCGTCGTCCGTGGCCAGGATGCACAGCACCACGTTATCAGGGTCCCTAAATAGAAGAGTTGAGATTTTAGTTCGTTTCACTGCACCTGTTGCAATGACATTGGAAACCAATAACACTGGAAGCCTCTAAAGTAAACTTACATATTGAGTGACTTTGCAGCCTCGTAGACCCCAACTGTAATACATCCCTGCGGTAACGCGGAGCGCAGGACCTCCTCCAGAGCTTTAATCACAGAATCCATCCTGTAAAAAACAGAATTTGGATGAATAATCAAGTAATAAAACATGAATAAAGTCCAGAACATTGAACGTTTTTGGATGGCAACGGCTCGTGCAGATTTAAACAGCGGCGGTTGAAAACTATTACAGTAATTCATGTTTTAAGTAATTAACATTACAGAAAGTAATGTTTAAATGTTTGAGTGCGTAATTTGCCTACGTTCGTCTTATAAGCCGATAAAATATAAGCAAAACTTATTTTGCAAAAACTTTATAGATTTTAGAGACCGATAAAAGGTCTCATGAGCCGATCTTTTGCAGCCGACAGTTTGCCCGGTATGTGTTTGCTATGTCTTTGTTTCATTTGTTCCACAATAAACAGAAATATTACTATATATTTCAAAAATCACTATGTTTTTTTCCGGATTCGCACATTATTATTCACTTATTGTTAAATTACTATAATAATGTTATATGGCTTAATTGCCGAATAAAAGCATATTTGCATATTTACCTTTCAACAGAGTAATCTCCATTAAATTCCTCAAATGTCATGTTGCAGGTAAAATCCAGCACGGACTTGAATAACTTTCCTTTGAAAACAAGAGTAAATCCACAAGTGTTCTCGTAGGTCTTCTTTCTCTGACTGTCACCGGGTAAATCTGACGTTACGAGGAGTTACATTAGATGTAATTTCCCCGAGAGCTGTAAAGAGAGCAATATCTGCATAATAATCCTTATTGGACACATGCAAATCAAGATAAGTAAAAACATTTTGATTGGCTATCACTCTGTACTAGCAAAAGTCGGCCATTCTCATTCGTCCGTCTAAGTTGGCAGGGGCAGGGCGTAGCCAGTCACGTTGGGTGACGTTGTTTTTAACCTTGTTGGCAAATGTCAGATGTCAGAGCAAAGGGAAGCAGGGGATTTACCCAACTGATATTCAACCACAATAATTATGTAACATGTAAAAGAAATAATACAATTATACATAAATTCATAAACACCCTTCACATCTTATTAAAAAAGCATTTGAAACACACAAGCGAAATCGTGTTAGTGGATTATCAGTATGGACATTTCTGAGGTTTTCTGTAGGTAAAAGGGGTCATATGATGTTGCTAAAAAGAACATTATGTTGTATATTTGGTGTAATACAATGTGTTTATGCGGCTTAAGGTTAAAAAACACGTGATTTTCCAAATCGCCTACTGTACATTATTGTTTCTCCTCTATGCCCCGCCTTTCTGAAACGCGTCGAGTTTTACAAAGCTCATCGGTCTGAAAAGCGAGGTGTGCTCTGATTGGCCAGCTATCCAGTGCGTTGTGATTGGCCGAATACCTCAAGCGTGTGACGGAAATGTTACGCCGCTTACCATACTGTGTCTGTGATGCCGTCTCCCGGTGCCATGAGACAAAACCAATAAAACCCATTACAAACGAGGAATTTGTTGCATCCAGTGGGGACATAATTACTGATTATAATGACTTATACTGTCTTTTTAAGTGTTGCGTTGTGTATCGCGCCGCGTAAACATAAAACCATGTCTGCATCTGTGATCGGAGAAACGACAAACAACAAGCCCTACTCTACACTGCTCAAAACTCTAGTTTGAATCGTCAGTGGCAAATCCTTTAAATCTAAAAAAACGTACAGTCTGTGAGTCAGAAGCGCCAGACTGTCCTTGCAAAGTTGGAACTGCCCCACTTTATAGAAACAG
>NW_015539862.1:67969-130060 GCF_001515605.1 Sinocyclocheilus anshuiensis
ATACAACTTAACCACTGATTTCTAGTTGTGTCCTCTTTTGGAAGACCAAGAAAAAAGTAGTTTCGCTTTCACAACGAAACACACAGCATCACACACGGCGAACTTGAGTGAGTGGTGGCCGGCGGGCTTGAGAACGGCGCGGCCAGCGGGCTTGCGGCAACCACATGTGATGACCCCGGGCTGGACTCCGCTTCGTCCACGGTGAAAGCCGATCCGGCGATCCACAGCGCGAAGTTGATGTATTTCCTCAGCGACCAGCATGGATCAGCTCCAGGCATGACGAAGCGGATATCATTCTCTTTTGGAAGACCAAACAAAGTAGTTTCGCTTTCACAACGAAGCACACAGCGCCTTCACAACATGGCGGCGGCAACAATACTACAGCGAGAATAAAAGTTACGCCTTCTTTCTTTGCGTGAACATTTGAGCGGTGTTATGCAAATCTTCCCACATCGTGACGTAGACATGTGGGGGCGTGTTAGAACGAGGCGTTTTAGGAGGGTGTGGACAAGTCTTAACTTTTATAAAGAATATCTCTTTGGGTTTGAGACTTTAGTCTTTGCAACTTTGGGGATATTATCTATGCACGAATAGCTTGTAACACTCCAAAGAGAAAGGAAAATTAGAAATTGCATCATATGACCGCTTTAAGCCCTTTGCTACAATTTCTGTTTGCTGTCATCACTAACTCAACAGTGACACCCTGAGGACAAATTAACACATTGCTCCAGTATTTACTTTAGTGCTTCTAATTAAGGCATGAAACAGTCTTGCCAAAATCTCCTACCAAATCTTCTGATTTGAAAAGATAAACCTGATATTTTTTTGTTTGTATAGAACAATCAAACATAAAATATTGAGGCGCAATAAAGACCAAATCATAAAGTGAAGTGTGTCAACAGACCACATGATTCCAGACCAGTAGGACAGGACTTTCTGAGGTACATTTAATTCATGATAAATTATATCAGGGAAGTCTGAAATTTTATGAAAGTAACACAATAATGTTAGTAATATTTTGTACTGTTTGTTTGCTGGGCAGTCAATGGGCCTATATCCCTAAAAAGGGCAAGATCATAAAGAGACAAAATTTATTTATTGCCATTTTCCATCTTATTAGGGCACAAATAATACAATTTCATGATGCTTTTTTTAAATTTGTTTTAAATGTGACTTTTATTATTTATTTTGATTTTGTATCCCCCAGAATACGTTGTCCCTTTTGGGGTATAAATGTATTTTATTTTGAAACATTTTATTCACTCATAACTTCAATTTCTGTTAAACAATAAGCATAATGTATATTTATGAATATCTTAACCTGCTGTATCTTATTTGATGCGCAAACTTCTAGAGCCTATTATCAACATGATCAAAACTTTGCTGATAAACCTGTTGTACACAATCTACTTCATGCCTTCTGACGTCTGGTTGATACAGTGCATCCGGAAAGTATTCACAGCGCTTTTTCCACATTTTATGTTACAGCCTTATTCCAAAATGGATTAAATTAATTATTTTCCTCAAAATTCTACAAACAATACCCCATAATGACAACATGAAAGAAGTTTGTTTGAAATCTTTGCAAATTTATTAAAAAATCAAAAACGAAAAAAATCACATGTACATAAGTATTCACAGCCTTTGCTCAATACTTGTAGCTCATGCTTTTTATCAAGTAAAGTATTTTTGTTGTGAAATCTTACTGCCAGACACTGTACCTTCCTTCTACTATAGAAAGTGTTGACACAAATTGCCTGGAAAAATCCATGTATTGTTGACCTTAAACTAAATGAAATATAGCTAACCAAATGATTAATCAATAAATTATTAATTATACATTTTCATTGTACATTTAAGATTATTAAGTATTGAACTGATTTTCTAAAACAGCCCACAAAGTAAGACTATAGACCACAGAGTATGTGAAAAAAATCTTGATAAGGGCAATGTATACCCTGAGATACAAACATTTACACTGAATCGTCAATGAACTGGCTTTAGCTGGAAAAATGACTCTGTTATTGTCTTGCATTATTGACAAACTATTTTCCTGTTTGACTCTGTAAAGCTGCTTTGACACAACCAGTATTGTATAAAGCGCTATACAAATAAAGGTGACTTGACTTGACATTTATAGACAGAAAGATTATGAAAAATGTAATAAAACCTAAATTAAAATTAAAATGAATTTCATACATAAACATATTTAAACATAAACATAAGCTAACACCTAAAAACGTATACATGCAAGTTTCCTCAAAATATTGGAAATATGTGTACATCAACTTTTGTTTGAGGGTGAGTAGATTTCCCACTACAGGTGACCATTTTATTTTAAATGTGAGCTAAACAAAGAACGTATGAACAAAATCACCAGATCTAAATGAGACTTTCACTGCCTCTCCTCACAGCCTCTCAAATGTTTGTATCCCCCACCTTTTTAAGGCTAAATAAAATATCATTCCAACTTTGAAGTGTAAAAAACAAACAAAAAAACAACAACTATGGTTTTTAGTGAAGTTGTGTGTGTTTTTTCAATAAAACAATTGCAGAGAACTGCTGAGAATATCTGGTTGACCCCTGCAATTTTACAATTTAACAGCAGATGGCGTCGAAACCTAACCAAATGAATAGATAACGCTTGAGCATTGTCGGAGCACGCTTGAATGAAGAGAATCGGGAGCTATGAAGGTCTTTAACATGCATTTTAGTCTGACTGAATGAATTTTGTCTGAATGAATTTAATTCAGGTTGCCCAGCATGATTAATAAACACTGATGTGACATCAGACATGAAATCTCATGAATTGAGTAATATGCCAAAAAGAAAAAAGAAAGAAGAGATTGCGCTACCAAATTGATCAAATTATCTAATAATTTGTGTAACTATATCTATAATTAATATAACTAATATAACATAACTAATATAACCAATAATGAATAAACTAGTAGCCTAATTAATAATGTGTGCACTTTGCCAGGCATGATTTTATATTTTATTTTTATACAAATAATGTCTCATGTGAAGGGGTTTTCTATGTAATATTTATCTTAACAGATTATACAGCTATGAACCTTATTTAGAAATGAGTTATTATATTTACATGTTATTATTTACTCTAATTACAATCGCATTTCAGAAATTAAATCAAATGTATTTGTAGCATTGCTGACATAATTTGTAATTATTTAACTTAGTCATTCACTGTCACATAATTATACACACACTTGTCCCGTCTTGACAGCAGTCAGAGTAGAGTTTATATGTGACCCTGGACCACAAAACCAGTCATAAGGGTCAATATTTTGAAATTGAGATTTATACATCATCTGAAAGCTGAATAAATAAGCTTTCCATTGATGTATGGTTTGTTAGGATAGGACAATATTCCGAGATACAACTATTTGTAAATCTGGAATCTGAGGGTGCAAAAAAATCTAAATACTGAGAAAATCGCCTTTAAATTTGTCCAAATGAAGTTTTTAGCAATGCATATTACTAATCAAAAATTAAGTTTTGATATATTTACGGTAAGAAATTTACAAAATATCTTGAACATGATCTTTACTTAATATCCTAATGATTTTTGGCATAAAAGAAAAATCGATAATTTTGACCCATACAATTTTTTTTTGGCTATTGCTACAAATATGCCCCAGCGACTTAAGACTGGTTTTGTGGTCCAGGGTCACATATTTGTTTTAGTCATTCAGATGTTAAAGCACCTTAAAATTTGAATCAAAACATCTGACAACAAACAACTGTAATTTTTTATTGTAGTCAAGTATATTTATGTTTCTGTGTGAATAACCCATTTTCTTTCTTCCTCAGTGTATTTTAGCCTGAACATTTATTACAGCTATAGCTGTAATTAAAATCCCTGTTGAAGTGATAAAGCAAAAGAGTACAGTGGCATTTGAAATTACCTGTGCTATAGTTTGATAAAACGGAGGAGATATTTCAGTACCATTTTTCAGTTTTCATTTTCATTAATAATACCATTTATTGTATTACCACATTTATTCAGACACATTGGTTACAGAGATGCTTAATTGTTTCTCCTGGGTTTTTAAAGAATATAGTGAACAGACATATGTGTCAGATCAAGTTTAAATTTACTTAAGTGTTCATAATAATGTGTTTTACATCGTGTTGTCATCATGATGATTCGGGAGGTAGATGGAGCTCGAGTGAAGATGGCGATGAATACTTGTCAAACACAGTGAATGTACAGAAGGTGACAGACAATACTGATACCCACTGATAGAAACAGCAAAAACAACAAGCCAACTGCTGAGTATGATACAGTGTGAGACTGATAAATGTGGCCACTGAATAATGCCATCTAAGTTATGTCTTTGTAATGGACTGATTGCTCAACTAATCACCAGCTCACCCGGCACCACACTCTTTAATATAGAGACAGTCATATTTCCTCTAAGATTAGTATAGACACAGGCTGACACACTGCTCTGCTCAAGGTATTTGGCCAGCATAATTCATTCATAATGCCACAATGCACCCCATCTATCATTTTATTTCCTTTCCCCTGTCAGTTGTGTCCCTCTCCAATTCACATCTAGGCTCCTGGCTCTTTATTGAGGGGGGTGTGGGCCGAAAGTGTGTGTGTGTGTGTGTGTGGGCATGTGTGCTTGTTTTGGTAGCAGTGGTAGAGTTGCTGGACAAGGTTGGGAGGTCAGCACTGTTTTGCCTGCTGATGTATTAGCTGCATATGCAAGCGATAAATTACCAACCGAAGGGAGTCAATTATCCATCCCTTGAAGAAACGGGCTTGGTGCTCCAGTGGCCTTAGGGTCCTTTTTCCAATTGAGAGGACGATGCCTGGGAGTGTAGAAAAAGGGGAAATTCTAGAGAAGAGGAGGAGCCTGATGAAGATTAAGCTGGGAAATGATATGTGTCATTATTCCCACTTTGCATGTTTTTAAACGTTCATTACCAAGCGACTTCTGAAAATGGGAGAATTGTGATTGGCACGTGTGAGATCTGCAATAATCATTCGAGAATTGGCATCCGTTCGCCTCTTAAAAGGTCTATGTTCTCCTCAAACTGCTTACAACAATTTACAAGATGTCCCCAGTTCGACTACTGCACCTATTAGGTCAATCAGGATATCAGAACACGTGGGCTCAAGTCCCATGCCACTGCGCTTTGTCATTTTCCACCACCATTGATTTCTAAGAGCTTTTTTTCCTTTTCTTTTCTGAAAAAGGAGGGTGGGGGATGTCCCGTAACTGTGTGACACTACTTTGAGTGCCTGCCAGAGCAAGTGGCCCCAGCGCTGACTGACACGGGTGACACTTAGGGAAATGAGGTCATTAGCTGGAATTACAGAGGGTTTTGATAGCTCAGTAATGGGTTTTAATGATAGAATTTAACATACAGCGCCACTAGGGACAGACAGCAAAAACAGGCAGACAGGTCATTTAATAAAGAGAGGGAGAGAGACCTCACTCTGTGGAGCGTGTCTGAGAACAGGGACTGTGTGTGTTGAGGTGGGAGTCTAAAAATAAAATATGCTCTTGCACCGAGCTCTGAATCCAAAAACTCTGGGAAACAGGAGATTCTGAAAAGGCAACTGGCCTATTTCATTCATCCGACTTCTTCAATGTTCCTAAACTTAAACACAAAATCTCTTAAGATTTCTCTTAAGATATTCTCCAAATTGAGAATAATTTGCAAGTGTGGTTTTAATTTTAATTATTATGTAGGATCATGTCGGCATGCGTTTTGACCATATGGATATGCTTATGACTTGTGTCCAAGTATTGTTAGGGTGTTAGAGCAGTGATTAAGTTCTATTGTTCCTTAAAACAAAGGTCTTATTTACATATAATTTGCATAACAATATGCAAGTTTAGTGATGCTATGAGCTTACAAAGTGATGTCACATTTAAATGCCAAGCCATCTATGAAAACACAATGTATTTTGAGTCTTACCAACAGTTTTTTAGGAAAAAGGATGCTGCAATACTTGACCTTAGAAAGATAGCCTAAAGCTTTTTCCCCCAGTTGTTAGCTTGTAAGGTTAATTTTACTGACCCCAAACTTCGGAACGGTAGTGTAGATTGTTACAAAAGATTTCTATTTTAAATAAATACTGTTCATTTTTAACTTTTTCTTAATCAAAGAATCCTGAAAAAATATTAAGCAGCACAACTGTTTCCAACACTGATAATAAATCAGCATATTAGAATAATTTCTGAAGGATCATGTGACACTGAAGACTGGAGTAATGGCTGATGAAAATTCAGACTTGTCACCATGGGAATAAGTTATATTTTAAAGTATATTAAATAGAAAACCGTTATTTTAAATTGTAATAATATTTCACAACATTATTGTTTTTACTGTATTTTTGATCAAATAAATGCAGCCTTGATGAACATAAGAGCCTTCTTAAAAAACATAAAAAATCTCACTGATCCCAAACTTCTGCATGTATGTGTATATACATTTTATACAATACAGATTGTGTCAGTTCAGATCAATAACTGTGAAGTTAATCAATCAGCTATAAGCAATTCTAATAAAGACAGCAATGTCATATTCAGCCCAAGTCCGTTCAATTTTGAATCAGTTCAGTTCAATACCAGTGTCAATGTTGCGAGATGCGATTCAGCTGTAAAGCAGCAAACTATAGTGCCATCATCCAGCTTAAAGGGTTAGTTCACCCAAAAATGAAAATTAGGCTGCGTTTTACTCACCCCAGATGCATCCTAGGCGTATATGACTTTCTTCTTTCAGACGAATCCAGTCGGAGTTATATTAAAAATTGTCTTTGATCTTTCAAGCTCTATCGTTGCACTCAGCGGGTGTTGCATTGCTTCTGTCCAAAAGACATGAAATAAAAAGCACCCTTCCATAAAAAAAAGTGTCTCACACGGCTCCGGGGGGTGAACAAAGGCCTCCTGTAGCGAATCGATGCGTTTTTGTAAGAAGAATATCCATATTCAAAACGTAATAATCACCTTGAATCTAGCTTGCGCTCACTGTTGTAAAACGGAAGCAGTTCCGGGGGAATTACGTATGAGGTCAGCTTTGCGCATGTGCGGCTCAGAAGTGATGACTTGTGCACGCGGAGAGATCGAAACAAAACAACGGTCACTAATTAGAAGTACAAAACGAGGATTTGTAAAGAAGAATGTCGGAGGATTTCGATATAAGCCAAGAGGAGACTTGTTTTCCTTTGCTAAAGTAAGGAAACTTTGCTTCTTTTGATCCTGTAAACAAACGTTGGTTTTCACGAGACCCACCGGCGCATGCGCAACGCTGACCCCATACTTCATGCTCCCGGAACTGCTTCTGTGTACAACTGCTGGCGCAAGCTAGATTCAAGTGATTATTATGTTTTGAATATGGATATTTTTCTTACAAAAACGCATCGATTCGCTACAGGAGGCCTTTGTTCACCCCCCAGAGCCGTGTGAGACACTTTTTTTTATGGAAAGGTGCTTTTTATTTCACGTCTTTTGGACAGAAGCAATGCAACACCCGCTGAGTACAACGATAGAGCTTGAAAGATCAAAGACAATTTTTAATATAACTCCGACTGGATTCGTCTGAAAGAAGAAAGTCATATACACCTAGGATGCATCGGGGGTGAGTAAAACGCAGCCTAATTTTCATTTTTGGGTGAACTAACCCTTTAATTGAGCTGAAGTTTTATTCTCATTTTATGGTGTCAGTCAATGCGGTCATCGATAATTAAGAAGTTAATTGTCATTTAGACCCCAAATAAGCAAGCCAGATATGTGGCCACCAGCTACTTACTAAGTACTACAGAGCATCTCGTGCTCATGGACTTCACCAGATTTGATTTGACAGTTTTTGCTGTGAGATGTTACTTCACTTTTTCACCAAGCCACTTGGTTACACTTGGTCACTCTTCCACCTAGTGACGTGGTTACACATGGTTTGCCACTGCATAGACAATTAGTTGTTTTTCCTGTCTCCCTGTAGCACAATAATTATACTATTTCACAATATCATTGTTTTTATTATATTTTTGATCAAATGCAAAACTGCATCCTTGCTGAGACTTTTTTCATAAACATTGAAAATCTTACTGACTAAAAACCTTTGAAGTGAAGTGTAATTTCTGCAACCATAATTGTTTACATAATTGCACATAATTGTAATAAAACGTCATAGATATTGCAGACATGACTGTTTTGTACAGTTTTCCTGAATCTGCTATTGGTCTCTCACGCAATTTGTAGAGCCAATGTTGTGGAGTCAGAGCAACCTTTTCAGTGCCACAATATGTTGATACTTTTCAGGGGGAAACAACTGAATGGCTTATGGGTATTAAGCTGAAAAAGCATTTTTATAACAACAACAAATACACAAATAGGCTTAACACCTTATTACACCTTATTAAAAAAAAAAAAAAAGAATGTTCATAATTTATCTTCAGCTTATGACACCTGACAGTATGACCTGTCCCATTAAAAGTTAAACGACAAGATCGAGGGTCCTTTTTTTGGCATAAAACCCAATTAAAGGTTTGTAAATACCAGAAGAGACATAATTTTCCTCATCCATGGTTTGTCTGATTCTCAGAGCGGCAGTAAGCTTAGAGACAGCTGGACTCAGAACAGATCCAGTCACTAAGCTGTGGAGAACAGTGACTGTAATGGTTTGTTGAGCTGCTGAGGCCTGTAGCAGCCATATTTCAGAGAGTATCGATCAGACTCTGCCTATCGCCCCCAGCCCTCCCTCCTCTCTGTCCTTGATCCTGTAAAGTAATAACTGAACTCGTGTCAGGGAGGTAATTATCATTGATCTGCTTGAAAAGGTGACAAATTTTGTTGTCGCAACAGTGCGTGATTCATGCTTGAGCGTTGGACTAACAGTGAGGGTGCCACGACTAAACAGCCTCCTCCAGCTAATATAAGCAATGTAACCTTTATCTAGCTGAGGAATGAGAGAGCTGATCTTCTGACTGGACCCTCAGCTAAAGACAGCTGTAAACATTTCTTTCTCGAGCTGTCTATGTAAGCTCGAGGAATGATGAGCATCAAATCACTTTTATGGCTCCTGAGAAACTTTTCTCCCTCTCTGAGCATTGATCGGTCAGGGTCTTCTGGCTTCCTCAACACTGAAACTGCAGTTGAGAGCTTGTAGATGATTGCAGGATGGCTCCGATGACAGTTCACAACAGAATAACTTTGTATCATTGACACAACAAAAACAAAAAAAATGGGCAGCCTCTCTTCTACAAAGTCTGCTATAGAGTTCTCATCCTACTTAGCTTGTGGTCCCCACTGGCAAGAATGGAGTGGAAAGCAGCCGGTATGTCAGGTCATAACAAATGAGTTGGACAAGGCAAGGGGCTGGAAGATTGCCACATTCATCATGAGACAAATGGATGGCATCAGGGGCTTGTAACGCTTACTGCCAGGGCTGAGGGTGGAGAGGCTGGAAAGACAAACTAAGCTTCAGATTCCTTTTAATGTCCTCTTGATTACATGCTATACTGGACGCAGGCTGCAAAGATTAAAGTCTCTTCAAGATTTCATTTTTATAGAATTAAAATTGTGTTAATTTTTCAATTAAAATTGAATGAGAGGTCATACTTGGCTATGTGACTTCTGCTGTTAAGAGTGTTTGAATATGTCCTGAAATAGGGGTGGGCGATATGGCAAAAATATCATATCACGATTTTTAACAGGAAAATCACGATTCTTTGTCATGTTGGTTTTACTCTTTTGCAAGTTGTCTGAGCAGTACAGCCAAACTAATTTCCCTATTTTAAAAACAAAGCCTTGCAAGGTAACAAAATATAAAATAAAAAAGAATGGCAGACCTTTAGGCCAAAGTCGGTGAAGATAAAAATCTTTGTCATTATTTTATCTTTGTTATTAAAAAATAAGAACAAAGACACACATTACAAATACACATACAAATAAAACAAACTGTGCTTTATTTTACAGGTACAGTAGGTGTATTTAGCAGTAGCATTCAAGAAACTGAATGAACAAAATAAAAATAAAACACTATATACACTTCACTGTATAAACTATACATTGATTCTTATTAAAGCAAGTGTATTCAAGTTCTTCAGTCAAGAGCTTTTCAAGAGTGATTTTGCTCTTTGCTCTTTGTGTTTTGTTGTTTTATTCATATTAAAGGGATTGTTAAACCAAAACGGAAAATTCTGTCATCATCTACTGTAGGGTATCAGACCGAATCAGACAATTTAAGATTCGATCAAGAACATGACTTCAAAACGTCAACCAGCCCACAACTCTGCATCTTCAGCCAATGCCCAACCACTGGCTTCACAAGACGTCACTTCAACAACTACTGAACTTCCATATTTTCATTCTCTTAAACTCATTTTTTCCTCACTTTCTCTCTTCCTGCAACTTGTGTGAATGCGTGAGTGCGTGTGTTTGTGTGTTAGACTAGTTTATATGTCTTAGATTTATCTAATAAAGCCTTATTTATATTGAAAAGAGAAGTATCTTGTGTTTTGTGCTTACAAGTTAATGACTTAAACTGCCGATCTTGTTACTGTGCTAATAAATAGTGTTTTCACTATACTTTGGATATTAATATCCATTGCAGAATTGATGTTATACGGCTCGTTCAATGAATCGCTGGCCGTCTCAGTGATCAGCCGTAAAACAGTGATTTGGTCCAAATTCCCTATAAAATCATGAATGATTCCCTTTGAGCTAAATTGACCTGTTTCCCTTACACTACTCACTCTCAAGTTGTTTTAAACCTGAATGAGTTTCTTCTGTTGAACATAAAAGTTATTTTGAAGAATGTGGGTAACCAAACAATTGCTGGTCCCCATCTATTTGGTTGCGCTGTAGCATGATACTATGATATTTCTTCAAAAGCAGATCATGGAGACATTTTAATCGTTCACGATCAAAAATCATGATATCGCACACCCCTGTCTTGACCGCACAGTTGGTTAGCAACTCCCTCATGATACACAATAGAAGATATGCTGAAAAATATTGTGGTCCAAACAACACTGGACCCTAATTATACTTTCATTGTATGAACAGTAAAACATTTTTCAAAATATCTCTTTTTTTATCTTCCACAGAAGAAAGAACGTCTGGAATGATGAAGGTTTGGAATGACATGAATGTGAGTAAGTGATGACAGAACTTTTTAGGTGCACTTTCCTTTCAAGGAACTATTTCTACCTGATACCCTTAGTCAGTTCTCTGGAGTAAGCTAAAATATCAGTCAGGTTGATTCTGTGCTAAATTAACACCAGTTTATATGTAAACACATGAAGCATATTTGTAAGGTAATGTGCTATTTTAGCATCATTGAGAATTGTTATTTTTGATTAGTTTTTATTTAATTATTAAAATTATTTATTAAATTAATTATAATTTTATTTAATCATTTATCATTTATAAAAGATCATTTATACATTTATACATTTATAATTTTGTAATTTTAATTGTAATTTTTTTTATCTAATATAGTTTTAGTTTACATTAAAATTTTAAAGATTATATGAAATTATATTAAGTGTAACATTTCACGAGAAACATTTTTACATGGAAAATTTGTATAATAAAGTATTTTTTATGTTACCAATTTGCCTTAATAACAGATGGTCACATGGCCCATGTCAGAAATTTGCTTACTTGATTAGAGACCTAGAAATTAGTGCAGATCTTTACAATTGTGCAAAATTTGGTCACTTTTGACAGCATCTTTAACAATTCAATACAGTACACATTTAAACTCACACACACTCACTTGGTGACTTTCCTTACTTTCTTTTTAATGGACATCCCTCCCCTCCCTGCTCTCCACTCTCTCTCTCTCTCTCTCTCTCTCTCTCTCTCTGTCACTAAGTTTTGATAGATGACTGATTGCCGAGCTGTGCAGGAAGATTTATTAGTGTTTATCCAGCGCTCGGTGGTCACCTGCGGCTTAGAGACCACGAACAGGGAACATTGTGCACCATGAACAGGGAGGGTGTGTGTGTGTGTGTCACTGCATTTATATGTACAAATCTGCAGTACATGATTATTTGTGTGTGTGTTTGTGTGTGTAAACTTGTGATGAGTAATACAGGCTATGTACTTCATTTTCCTAGCTGTTTGGATGTCTCGGCATGCTAAACCGAACACTGGCTAATGGAAAAACAAACTTGTGGAAAGCTTAATAGAGGTGACTTGTCATGCTAAAACCTGCTCATACAGTCAGCCACAAATTTTACCCATAACCCCCATGACCTGTGATTATGGGCTAAGTGGGTTGAGGTTTGGCCATGTACTGTAAATGTTAGGTTGATTATTAATTTGACACCGTTCTCTGGCCTCACATGCTCTAGAAGAAGCTATGGGGGATTTAAAGACAAGGACTGAGTATTAATTCTTATATACACATTCAAAATGCTCTCTGTGATCCATGAGTTGGTCTTTCAGTTATGGGATATTTAGACTGCATGTTAGATGTGTTTCCCTGTTTTTTGGTCAAAAGATAATCAGTCCGCAAAACGGTCACCATCAAATTTAACTGAACTTGAGCAGTTCTGCAAAGAAGAGTGGGCAAATATTGCAAAGTCTAGATGTGCAAAGTTAGTAGAGACATATCCCAACAGATTAAAGGCTGTAATTAAAGCAAAAGGTGGTTCAACAAAATACTGACACAAGGGGGTGATCCTTTTTCCAACTCAGTGATTCTGTTTTTTTATTTTTTATTTTATTTTATTTTTTGACATGTTGGCGTTATACCTTTCACTTGGATGTTCTAAGTTGCACTGAGTAAATACAGCTGGATAAAACAAAAACTGTGTCTGTCTTCATTTCAGGCTGCAAAGCAACAAAATGTGATTATTTTAAAGAGGGTGATGCTTTTCTATTATATATATATATATATATATATATATGATTTATTTTTAAATTTCATTTAATCTGTTTCTATAGTCTATAGCCCTGCCATCATTTTTTAAATTATATTATGATGTATTATTGTTTTCTATTATGCTGTAATGGTGAAAATGGCATGTTGGGAAACATTACTTAAAAATAACACATTACTATGCAATATTATTTTCCTTATTATAAAGAAGTAACTAATTATGCTAAATCACGAAGAAACCGTAAACAATTTTTGTTACAATTGCAATACTTTTTTTTTCTCACCATGAGATGCACCTAAATTACTAAAATACTTCAGATGTACAATGAGTACAGCTGTATTTATTTATGTATTCAATTTATTTTTCTTTTACTAGCAATAGTCTGAAATCTAAATCATGAGATGACAGTAAATTTTTCTCAGTATAACTCCAGAGGTGTAAGTTCACACATACCACTTTTGGCTATATTTGTCAGTCATATTATATTATATTAAATAAATAAATAAATAAATATAAAAGTAACATGCCACTTATTGAAAAACGTGAAAAAGTTTGTTACTGGTAAAAAGTGATCTGATTGTGTTACTCCCAGCATTGGTGTTAATTATATATGATTCATATTCCTCCAGTTCAGATGAAAACAGGAGTGTCACACTGTGACTGATGTATAGATCTGGTGTGGGTACATCAAACAAGAACAAATGAAGTTGTGGAAGTGTTTAAAATCGAATGCATGTCTCAGACAGTGATATTACCTCTCTGTCATCTGAGATAGCGATGTCCATCAGTCATAGTGCAAGTGATGTATCTACATGAATGTGTGTGTGTGTGCCCCTCTGCACATTCTGTATTGTAAAACAGCGGCCCAAAGCAGCTACGTACACGGTCCTACTGTAACCTTTCCAGTGTGTTGCAGTTATGCTTGACGAGTGAGTGAGATGAAGAGGAGAAGAGGGAAGGCGAGGGTAAGAAAGACAGGCAATCATTTCTCTCTTTGAGGGCAGCGGAGCAGGGAGGCGTGCAGATGAAACCCCATTTTCCTCTGATTAAGTCCTCTGAAAATATTCCATTTGTCAGTGCCAGCATCCTGACGGCTGGCCCCCTCACAGTCAGCCGAGTGTGTCTGTTGACTATGTATCGCTGTGATTTACATCGGTCACTGACAACATCATCTACTCACTAATGTCCTCCACTTCTGTCTGCTCCCTTCCTGCCAAACCATCTCTACCCATTCCTCCCTCTCCCTCTCTCTCTCTCTCTGAGCACTCAGCAGCCTATTTTAGCTTGATCTGCCCTCATTGCAAGGTTGGCTGCTGTGATTTCCTCAAAAAAGAGAAAAGAATAAAGGGCCTGTCTCTGTCATAGTCACTCTCAATGTCATCAATTTCAATTTCCAATCTCCTCTCCTTTTTTTCTCACTCCCACCTTAGCCAGCCTTTCCTGCCCCCTTTCTCTCAGGGAATATTTCTCGTTCTTTTTTTTCTCTCCCCTCGCGTTCTCTGCCCCACGGCCCTCACCTCCGTTCTCCTCTCTACACCTATTACCCATTACCTAGGCCCGTGCTTTCTTAGGCTTTGTGAAATAGAATGCAATTTCTCCTTGCGCGCCTTATGATGAGAGCCAAATGAAAGATCATTAATATTTTGTTTAAGAAAAAAACAAAAACAGAATTGCCTCTTGCATTTGAACGTTGTTGTTTTTCCCCTCCTGCTTTCCTCATCATTACGCTCTCTTACACCTTGTGCATTTGTTTTACACTCAATCGTCTAATAGTCGACCCTGCCTCTGCCCCCTCCTGCCTGCTCGGACGTGTAAAGGGTTTTAAGATTGAAATGAAGCCGGCAGCAGAGATGGGGGCACAAAATGGAGTGACGAACATTAGCGGCCCCAGACAAACCGAACTATGTCTTGGTTTGTCATTTATGAGGTTGTGACAGGTGGATGAGGTGCTTAACTAGCATGATGTTTTGAGTAATAGATTTCTTCCTTACAATGTCTACTGAACAGTCTTTCCAGTTTCAAGACTTGAGGAAATAACAATCAGACACCTGAAACTAAAAGTATAATTAACAAATGCATGTTTGAGAGAGAATGTGAGAGTAAATAACAGACGAAAAGAGAGAACAGTTGTGAAATTTAATTTGGAAATCAATCAGTATTCATTAGCCCACGGGGGATTCATTCACTCCTCCCTACATACTTTCTCTCTCTCATTCCGTCGCTAACAAAACGTTTCTCCACTCAGCATGGCACTAGTCGTACTCACTGCTCACCCAGCCATTTCCTGCTTCCTCGCTGCCTCGCTCTCTAACCAAACTTTACCCACCGGCCGCCTCCCCTCAGCCTTCATTTGCATGCCATTAGCATTTCATTTGCATGCCCTTTTTTAGAACTTCCCTCGTCTGCTTTAATTATTTTTTTTTTTTGTTCACGTTTGAGCAGAATGTCAGAAAGGAAAGTCCTGGGAAGGCCTGTGTAATGGCACAACTGAAGTAAATCTGTAATGACTGCTGCTGAAAGGAGCCATATGCACTCTCATCTCTCACTCTCTCATGCAACTCTCATCTTGAGGGTCTGATGAAAATGAACAAATCAAACAATTATGCTAACTTAGGAAGTATTTGGTCTCTCAAACTTAAATACACTACTGTTCAAAAGTTTGGAGTCTCTTGTGCTCACCTAGGCTGCATTTACTTGATTAAAAAAAGAATCAAAGTGAAATATTATTGCAATTTAAAATAACTTTTCTATTTTAATGTACTTTAAAATGTAATTTGTTTCTGTGATGCAAAGCTGAATTTTCTCCAGTCTTCAGAGTCACGTGATTCTTCAGAGGTATGCTGATCTGGTGCTTAAGAAACATTATTATCAATGTTGAAAACAGTTGTTTAGCCTAATATTTTTTGTGGAAACTGTGATACATTTTTTTCAGGATTCTTTGATAAAAAGAAGTTCAAAAGAACAGCATTTAATTGAAATAGAAATCTTATGTAACAATGTACAAAACAATGTAGTCACCTTCAATTTAATGCATGCATGCTAAATAGAAGTATACATTTTCTTCTTCTTCTACTTAAAAAAAAAAATAATTACTGACCCCGAACTTTTGAATGTCAGTGTATGTTCTATCAATATCCTCTTAAAAAGAGAGATACTTTTTTTAAATAGTTTTTTTATACTCAAGGCAGTACTTGACTTTGTCACTTTTAAAATAATATTCACTGATTTCTACAGAATTTTGTCTATAATACCTTATTTTCTGTGACTAAACTTGCTTATGAGTGATTTTCGTCTCTCATTCTTTCTCTCTCCCTCACACACACACACTATCAAAGGGGGTAATTAGCAGGCTGTCAAGGAAGGAGGTAGGGTCACACAGGCAATTAAGAGTGTGACAGCTTTGTGGGGCGTTTGGTGCAGTGTAAGGCCTCTGCTGTCAGACTGAGGGCTTTGCTTTCAGCGATGTGTGAGCAACCACACACACCTCGACGGTATGAACATCTTTGATTGATTAAAAATCTCTCTCATTTACAGCCTTTCTTTACCAACACAAAAGCAGCAATGATAAGACCAACAACATAATTCCTCTCTGAGATTTTAAAGAGACATTTGTCCATGAATCGATTTTAAAGTTTGATTAAACAACAGTGGATGATTAACAATAAATAGATTGAATGACGCAATGAGGGGTTCTGGCTCTTTGTCTCTCTGCATTGTAGGCAGGGTTACATGCTGTGCGGTAATGCCGTTGTAATTTGCCAGTCATTGGCTGCCATCTCAAAGACACTTATTTCAAGCTCACAACACCATTAAAGACCCAGCGAGGAGCCGATCTGCCACCGAACATTTCATAATGACTGAATTACCGCCAATGAATCATCAGCAAATGACGCTGGAAATTTGCCCAGTATAGAATAAACCTGATGTGTAAATCCCAATTAATTATGCAAGTTGACGCAAAATTGGATTTTAAGAGATTTTGAGCAGTTTTTAATTCTGATACACCCTATAAACCTCTTTGTCAGATGCAAAGATCCCTATAATCCATCAATAACTCAACTTACTGGAGGGTGGGAGATAAGTTGACATTGACTGCATATGCAGTTTAAGAGTGTCTCCTAAAACTCCTTTAAAAAAAAGCGATGCTTTACACATTTGGCATGGTTCAGGGGGGAACACTTTTTCAATCTCTTCCCTATCATTTTTGAATATCATTAGTCAAGAGCATTCCATTTTCCATGCTTGCCAGCTCAAGCCCCAGAGAGATATGGCAGAGAAAGAGAAATAGGAAGGGGGGGAAGCGAACACGAGCGCGCGAGAGAGGGAGATATCCAAAAGTCTGGTGATTTATGGCAGTGTGTCTGAGGGCCGGTTCTACGGCGACATTAGTAGCTGATGAGAAGAACATGTTGGGGGATATTAGCAGTCAGTTATCATTTCCAATCACACACACAAACACACTCCCCTCAACCTCCAGCGCCCCCATAAGCACGCGTGACAGGCGGCGAGCCGACGCTCTCTCTCGATGACTGGACTCGATCACCTGTGACAGTTTTGATTTGATGTCACTTCTCCCCCCCACACGCCGTTTGTCTGAGCGGTTAAAAGGTAATTGTGTGACATTAGCATGGAGAAGGGGCTCTCGCTTTGTCTCAGAATGCGGCGCAAGTTGGGACGGGGGGTGTGTGTGCGTATGCAGCAGTTATAAATGGCCTCCATTTCCCAAACCGCTCCGTTCTCCATTGTGGAACGCGTCGCCGCGGGGCAGATAGGGGGTGTGTGGGTAACTGGAGCTGAGAGAAGGGCTCTCTCTCTGGGGACACGTGGTGACAACACAGGTAGTCTGGTATCAGTCAGAAATATGAACATCTTCTCATCATTATCTGTTGGTATGTGAGTGACTTTATGTCTGCGTATGTGTGCATGCCGTCTTGTTTTGTCATCAGTGTGCTCTGCTTTGCAATGCGTACTACACACTCAAGTTCATACCGCAGCTGAAGAGGATTGGTAATTCCAAGCGGTGTTGGTGTTAACAACATCATGCACTCTCTGCAAACATAAAACAAAACAAAAAACAACAACAATAGTTTCTTTTTATGCCTCAGATTAGATGTCTACCCAAGGCCCAACCTTCTGGAGCAGTGGTCTTCAACAGGGAGCCTGCGGCAGCGCTGTAGCCAGACCGCCAAATTATTGTTTGATTTTTGTCAAAAAATAAAATGTAATACAAAAATACAATATTAGTAATAGTTCGCCCAAAAAAATTATGATTCTGTCATCATTTACACACACATATACATTACCATTCAAAAGTTTGGGTCAGTATGACCCCAAAGTATATTTTTAAAAATGTTTTTAGAAGAAGTCTCTTACCAAGACTGAATTCATCTGATTAAAACAATACAGTAAAAACAGTAATATTGTGAAATATTTTTACAATTTAAAATTGCTGTTTTTGATTTTATTGTACCTTAAAATGTAATTTATTTCTGTGATGACGAAGCTGAATTTTCAGCAGCTTTTTCTCCAGTCTTCAGTGTCACATGGTCCTTCAGAGATCATTCTAATATGCTGATTTGATGATAATTTTTTTTATTAACAATGTTGTGCTCCTTAATGTTTTTTTTTATTTATTATTGTGTAAACTGATAAATTATTTTTCAGGATTCTTTGATGAATAGGAAGTTTAAATGAACAGCATTTATTCGAAATATAAATATTTTGAAACATAAAGTCTTTACTGTCAGTTTTGAATAATTTACTGCATCCTCACTGAATAAAGTATTAATTTCTTTCAAAAACATCCTACTGACCTCAAACTTTTGAATGATAGTGTATGACTTTGTATGTCAAATAAATCATATCATTAAATTTATACAGATACAACTTGCTACAGTATTTTAATTGATGTGCAATGTAAGAATCTTATTAAGGTATGTAAAGTATGTATAAGTATACATTGTTATCGGAGGGCAAACAATGTACCACTCAGTTTTATACAACATGTAAAAGGGGCTCCCTGCTCTGTTTCTCTATCCACCAAGGGGTCCTTAACCTGAAAAATGTTGAAGACCCAAGAGTCTCCACAGGCAAGGAGATGCTAAGATGCCTAACACCATGTGTGCTCGTGTTGGAAATCCAGGTTAGATTATTTCTCAAGGACACAAGAAAAGAGCCTCATGTGAGATGTGAACCTAAAATGTGAACTCAAAAGCAAGCCTCTAAACTCATACACAGCTTGGAAAGGGCCGTAGAGGTTTGCATAGGAACCTGCCATGACGTGGAGACAACAAACCGGATGTTCTGTCTGGGCTCACATCAACAGGCATCTCTCACAACCCTAAACTCACAAGACGCTCTGCCACCAAATGTCTCTTCTGACTCCAGGACACAAGCTTCTTAAATATTGATGAATTCCAATAGGTTTCTCCTTGAGGCAGATGGGTGATAAACTGTCAGCCATTAAACACACCATGCAGAGTGTGAACAAACATCTCTAATCACAGCCTCTTAAAGACTCTTAATGAGCTGATGTAATTAGCCAGTACAGAGTAAATCTTTTCTGTCCCGATCTGTTTGCCAGGCTAATTTGTCTGGTATAGATTAGTGGATGAGAGGAGAGCTGATAGGGTTGTTTGTGTGTGTGTGGCCAGTTATTTCACTCTTATTGATCGGTTAGAGATGCAACCGTGATGATTCCTGGGCCAGATACCACACTTGTCTCTATCATAGCACATACAAAAACATCAGCGTGTTAGCAAACAGCAGAGAAAAGCGCTGGCCCTCTGTGCTGGAAAACGTTTACAATCCATACTTTTTAAAAACACCAACCCTCTCATGCAAATCTGATAAGAGTAATAGTTCTATTGTGAGGCGATTTCCCGCTCAAGTCCAGCCTTGATCCTGAATATGTCCTCTTCTCCTCCACCGGTGTGGATTGTGGTGGAATAAGCCACAATCCTCCTTTCTGTTGGAAAAAAAAGAGAGAGAAAGGAAAAATCCAAGAGGATCAAGAGCTGAGAGCGCAGCTGGAGAATCGGATCTGGCGGCAAGGAGAGTTAACGAGTGGCCTGTCCTATTTCTGACTGCACTCCCTCGTCTGGCCACAGAGCCGTGCTGTCCACCTCACACATTCCTCTACATGATGGGCTCATCCATTTTTGTGTGTGTGTGTGTTTTTTTCATCTCAATCCTGGATTTAGGGAGATACAAAGCTGATTAGGCAACAAAAGCATATGGGAAGATAAAGGACACTTAGGTAATGGGTTTTGACAGCCTCTTTGGCATGGCAAAAAAGGCTCATCCTCTTTTTCTTGCTTTGCTCCAAATATGTTTGTTATTCTGTTTCTTTGCCAACTACTTTTGAGGTGGTTAGGATGGGGGGAATGGGTAGATGATGGAAGTTTGTGAATACGGCTTAGCAAAGAGTCTACAAAGTCGGTAATACAGTGTAAAATAAAGGACTGGGAATGATCGCATCTTCTATCATTCTCTCAACTGAGGAACAACAGTAGTCAATTATAAATTATATGTGCCATTACAATACATTGTTACAAAATGTATGTTGTAACTAATTAAATAATATGTAAAACGCATTTTTATGTCAATGCAAATGCAAAAAAGATACAGTCAGAAACCAGAACCAGAACTATCCATTTCATAATTAAATCAAATGGATATTTTACATATTTACAATTTGACATAAATTACATTTAAAAATTATATTTTGATATAGATTTTGTTTTAAATCATAGTCATCAATATAAATAAGACAATACTTGAAAAAAGGTAATCTTATGCTTCAAATTAAATAATTATCATCATAGAATAAAAGGAATATATACTGTATAAATAAATACATTTCTCAATCACTGCTGCATAATCTCTAAAAGATGTAAAATTATTTGTTCTTTAAAAAAAAATAATAATACAATGTTTTAATAACCCTATGTCAGTGTAAATAAAAGTATTCAGAAAAAAAAATCTATTAATTTACCTGATATAAATTTGAATTGCTGACACATTTGCTCCACCAAATCAGACAAACATCTTCTTAAAGACCACATGGTCAGTCAAAAGCTTCTTGTCAACTCCATCTAATGCTGTAGATTTGTGGCTTTGAAAAAGGGAAACAAAAAAAACATATTTATCTTATTTCTCCATATTAGCTTGTTGAAAATAATAACCCCCGGAAGATGCTTAGTCAAGATATAGGGAGCGAGATAACAGAATGTGGATTAGAGCACTGGGGTGATTAGGACTGTTTATGTCCGTGTTTGTGTGTGAGCAGAGTGGCTGGAAGCCGGGTCACTCGGACTATAGGAGCGAGGGAGTATTAATCCGCGCTCAGTGGGAGCAGGACCTCGGCAAACAGCTCAAGCAGACAGAGCTTAAGGAAGGCCAAGCCTGAGAGAAAGTCTTAAATCTTAACATTAGCTCCCCGCGTTTCTTCTGCCGAACTCGTAAGCTCTTTTTCTAAAGGGGAGCACGAACAAATCACACACCCGCTCCGAGGCTGCCAGCTCCAGTCCATGAGAAGGAACGCCACCCTAAAGTCGACCCATCGCCCGACACCCCCTTCTAGAAGCTCGCTGAGAGTCATGAAATCAGAGGGATTTGGAACGAGATTGCACTGGGTCTCTAAACCTCTAGAGCAGGAGAAAGAGGGAGGGAGGCACTTCAGACCTCTAAGAGTCCTCTTCCAAAACGACGGCACTCCTCGAAATCGCATCATGCCTTTCTAAGCTCTGGCCCACTTTACATATTAGTTAAACCCAAGTTCAGGTGATTTTACAGTGAGAAGGCCAGGACTTCAGTCTTTGAAGAGAAAAAGATGCAGCATGTGACAACAGATCCAAAGTCAAGACTTATCTCATTTTTCTTTTGTAATTCCCAGAATATTATATTTAGCCGTAATAAAACTTCCTGAGTTTTAATCACAAGGTATCATATATTTAAATATTTTACCAACATGTTCATCAAGCAGAGGAAATTAGGCTCAGTGGCACAACAAGGTGGAATGATCACATTGCTGCTTTGCAGAATCGAAATATAAATTGGATTATGGCTTCGGGTGTGGGGAAGTCACGGCTCATTTGATGCATTTCTCAATGAATGTTGTTTTTTCACCTAATGATGAGATGTATTAGGCACCGAGGCATCTCGAATTAAATTTTTCAGCGCCTATTGTCCGTTTCTATTTGAAACATTTTATGTGCACCAAAAACTAATAATTAATAGTGTACTCATCACAACTACGATGGACATTTAGGGAAGTCAATGATAATGATCCCATTATAAGATTTGATGATGACAGATTTTTTTATGATATTAAATCAGGCTGGTTTTGCATGGTATTTTTCTTATTTTGTTGAATGTAGTAGCACATGTCATGTGCAAAAGATTAAGGCTGAAGGAACATTGAAAACAAATTGTAGAAACAATTTTCACTTAAGAAATTGCTAGTACATTTCACAAATAATTACAAAGAAATAGCAAGTAACATGTTGAGTTAAACATGAAATTTTGAAGTAGAAAGAGCAATTTGTTGCTCGCCGACATCGCCGCCTGATATTTATCACATAGAGAGGGCAACGGAGGCCGAGGGTTGACATTTTTGAATTTTGAAATTGTTGAAATGAGTTCCATTAAGGATGAAAATGACTCCACTCATGAGAGGAGGAGGAGGGGGAGAGGAGATGGAGATGGAGAGAGGATGACACTGGAAGAAGGACGAGGACGGCGTCGGGCTGAAATGAAGGGAATCCATAGAGATTGTGCCGTCTATCTGCTTATAGCCCCGGGCGACCGGTGGAGTAAAGTTGCTAATGATCTCATCGATGTCAAATCTCTGCGATGTCAAACGGCAAGGAGGTACATCAGGGAAATGAGACATTGGACACCATATGTCCTGAGGTGCATCAAGAGTCCAAAGTTACTTTACAGCCATCCAGGCAGCCAGATTAAATAGAGACAGAGCAGATTCTCTCAGGATGCACAGGTCCCTTACACCAGCACTGGCTCGCTGAGCTGATGCTAATAACTAATGAACTACATGATAATGACATGGCAATGTAAGTAAAATGAGGGCTGTTTAAAACAGGACATAAAAATAGCATTATTCATTTTTGTACTTTTCCCAACAAAGAACAGTAGGGTATAAAAATCTGAGACCAGTGAAAATGATTTTCCCTTTTAGATTTTTTTCATTACAAATGATATGATCAGCGTCACAATATTACACTGAAAGTTAAGGTAACTCAAACCATTTCAGGAAACCAATTACCTTAAAAGGTTACCTTTTAGGTTTAAAAATATACTTATTCAAACTGATTCAATTTGAGTCCACACAAAGACTATTTCTTAATATTAAATTAAACTATAAATCCACTTAAATACTAAGTAGCTGAAACTTAATTAAATTGCATATTAAAATCAGAATATTTTGCTCAAATGTCTTGCAGTTTACTGCAAGCTATACCACAAGCACACATACTAATGCACTTTGCAAAGAGACTACACTTTGTTACTGTCTCCCTTTGCGGTTTAAGTAACAGTTTGAGATGATCATGTGATTTGATAATAAGAGCATCTTCCGTCTTCAGTGGAAACAAGAACATCTGACCGTCAAAGGAGTTTACATGATTAATGTAGCAAATTTACTTTGATTAGTGACTTAGAAATAGTGCAACTTTTTTTCTTGTTCACTTTGTGTTTATTTGTTTTGATATGTTTATAATAATAAAATCATCTGTTCATTTTCAAGTTTAAAATACATGTTGAATCCTAAACATTTAGACCACACTGTATATGCATGAAGTAATATTAATATTCTTAAAACAGACTTCCTTTATTATGTGACATAATAAAGTATTTGTTTATGCAAAACAAATGTGTTTTTCTTGTGAGGATTAGTATGGTACAGTTCAGTCAAATACCAAAAGAAGCAAACAGAGATCAATTTCAGAAAACATGAGTCCAGATGGACATGAGAATATTAGTTGATCAGTGGTCGTCAACATCTTTCCCCGTAACATGTTTCTCTGACCGGATACTTAGCCATGATCACTCTAATCTCCTATGTGTTGTGTTTAAAAGGAGAGTTTATAGAGATTAACAGAGCGAGCGGGAGGAAAAAACACTATATACACACAAATGCCCACGTTGGAGCTGTTGTACAGTGTACAACAACTACTGCCATTTTATAATGCAACTGAAAGGAAAACATTTTAAAACAGAGAAAGTGATTGAGAAACTATAGTTCATCAGTATACACAAAAAATAACAAATGTGAGCACTCATAACAAATAACAAAAGTTATTTGCATGCAAATTATAGCACATCAGAGCAATTTTGTAGTGGCCAGGTCCTCAAATTCACATATCCGTTTCATTAAAACGATATTTATTTATGCACAGATGACCATAATTTTTTCCTCTTTGCATCATAAGGAGTTTTTCAGCATAAACCTCAGTTCTGAAAATATTTTTATGGCCTATATTTATTCACAAAGCAGAAAATTCCACTCTGGGGCTATAAATAAATAAACAGACGCTCTAAATAAATGGATGCCTTAATAAGGTTAACTATTTTGGCTTTTGAGAGGCTTCTCATATTTTTCCATGGGCCTGGCCAAATTAATGACAGTAGATCTAATGCCATTGCAGTACTTGGGAGTGTGTCCAATACTTTAAGGCACGCCGTTAATATAGACTTTGAAAGAGATTGATTTGAACATCAAACACTACCTTATAGGCCGGCCTCTTTCAAGCTGGTGGGGTTTAAAGTTCTGGTGTCAGCACTGGAGCTCAACCTGCTGTGTAGATTAACATAATTATGCTCGGAGGAATTCAGTGGTATAGTAACCATAACGACCCATCCCTGAGTATAGGATTGGGAAGAGGCCTGACCTTATGGATCAAGGATCAAAAAATTATGTTTACCTAATAAATAAAATGCTATGGAATCAATTTAGAGCGTGAATGTTTTCTTTTTATTTTTATTTTTTTTTAAAGCAAACTAGTTTTGCGCAATGAAATGTTATTGCAGCATTCATATTTTTTGTTCATTGAAAAAGAGTCTATCTCTTTGTTTCCCCCGAGGTTTGTCTGATTAAAATATTATCTCCCAACTTATCAATACATCGCTTTTATCTCAGAAGGAATGAAAGCCAGGATGTCATTAACCTTGAGAATCAAACGAAAGACCTTCCAAACTTATGAGGTCGTCCTATAAAGTGCTACTCAAACTTAAATTTGTTTGGGGTGATTCAGGACAAAACGTAGATAGAATTCATCATTACTAAATGTATTTCACAAAGAGACAAATACTCTGCTCTACAAATGTCAAGCACTGAAGGTTGAATCTGTGCCTGAACTGGACACAGGACAAGACTCATGTCAAGCTTGTGTAATAATGAGAGTGTATTACCCCTAAAACTGTGGTTTGAGTTATGCTAAATGTGAAATTTCTGTACTGCATAAGAGACATGACGATTCAGTCATTTTTAGAGGCTCAGATGATGCATGTAATCAATATTCACCAAAACCAAACTAATCACAGCTATTGAAGATTTCACTGTGTGAAAGTTAAACTTTATACAGCTTGAAAAGCAACTGACACAAAAACGGACACATTAACATATTCTCTACAGATTCCAGTGTCAGTAGATCAGTGTCTTGACTCTAAAATCATAAGACTTCTGATTATTCTGCCGGTTCCCCTTAAACATTCCCTCCTCCATCCACTGGGCTCACAGCTGCTCCTCAGCATCGCTCCGGCCTCAGGCAGTGGTGGGTTGAGCCAGCCCTCCGTGGCTAATCAGCCTTTCCCAAAACACTCCTCATCAAGACAAGCTTTACAACAGATCAATCTTCTCCTGACAGTTCATTTAGACTGAATTAATTTGGAAGTAGAGGCCATTACTGCAATTGGCAGCCACTGATATTCCCAGGACTCTGTCAGTTATCCTCTCTGTACGGGAACAGACCTTTGAAATGACTAGATAAGGTTCTTTTCTTTTCGTAAGTGCCGGCTTACAGCAGAGCGAAGAATTTGATTGTTTTACCAAGTCATAACTGTACTAAAATGACTATAGGTTTTCTGTTCTTAGGTGAGGTATTTTATTTTTTTATCATTTATTATATATTTATTTATTTTATTACACTGATGGCATTATTGGTCACAGTAAATGTTAATAGAAATACAGTTGCAGTCTGAAATGCCTCAGTGTTAATGCTAAAAGAATGATAATAAAATAAAATTATAACATAAAGGTTATTCTACAATAAAACAGAAATACAGGACAAAATATGCAGTTCAGCTGCTGTGATTGCATGATTGATAAGATCTCCAGTAAATCACACACACAAAAAAAAAAAAAGATTTTATGTAAACGTTCGATAAAATTTTGGGGGCAACTTTTGAAATATTCTGGTCTCGTCATGTACTTTCTTTATCCTCTTCATCTGAGGTGTGCAGCTCTGGTTCATGAACTCAATGTGGGTTTATCATTGCATGCTGGAAGTCCACAGGGTTCATGGTCAGTGACCCAGCGTACTGGAGCCCGAACAGCATGGCGATACCTCTTTAAAGAGCTTAACGCTCAATGGCATCCTTAATCTCTTTTCAGCGCTAGCCTAGGGAATCGCTCTTCCCTCAAAACAGGACAAGGAGTTCATTTTGAAAATCTCAGCCACCATATTTATTGGAAGGTCTCTAAATCAAAAAAGCCATAGTGCGTATCAATGATCAACCCAAGACAGATCAGTGTGTCCTTCTTCCCCGCCCCCTTAAATGTTAGTCCTTTCTCAATTTCAATTCTCCTTTCAATTACACGATTATTCATAAATGTAACTTTAGGGCAAGTCGTCATAAGTGTTTTATATATTCTAAATTAAATTTATACAGCTTTTTAATTACAATATTTGGTGGCAAATCCTGGATATATGAGGTAGCTTAATGTAAAATTTGTGTGATTTCTAGACCTGGAAATGTCATGTAGACTAATACAATTTTGAAACACCATATAATGACAAGCTTATACAAGCTCAAAAATATATATTTTTTTTTCGGGTAAAAATTGAGTAAAACATATTTTTAAAAATCCTTATCCAGTAACTCATGATAAAGTGGAAAAATCATGTGGCCTTCGAATATTGTTGTGCACAAGAGGGACATTTGAGTCAAAAAGACTAAAAAAAAAGGATCACTGCTTTATAGAACGTTCAGCATGATTTTAACAGTACAACAATTATAAAACTTATAAAAATTAATGAAACAACAAAAGTATAAACAGTAACAGAAATATGAAACCACTGTTTTCCAAGTCTTAGGGAACCCTTTTTTTTCTTTAAATGGGAACTAAGTAGGAGAATGGAATTTTTTTGTTTGTCATTTTAGCTTATTTTAAGGATTGTTTTAAGTCATGCTGAGGCCCACTAGTGGGCCCCGGCCCTCTGGTTGAGAAAAACTGCTATAAAGTATATACTATTTAGGCTGTTTGCTGGTTCCAACAACTGGATCTAACTTTCCCATATAATCTGAAAACATGTCCTACTATTAGGCCATATTATCACAAAACATCAACATGTATTTAATGAACTGTATCTTATTATATATGATGTAATAAATCTACCCTGAGAACTATTCACAGTAGTAAAAAAGTGCTCTGGTTTTCTCTGTATAGTTGTTCACATCCTAAAACTTGTGATAACAAACAGTTCACCTGAATGAGGTGACAGAGGTGTGAGAATGAGAGAGAAGGTGAGAGTCTCTCATCTCCTCAGAACAGGTACTGCAAATATTAACACTGACACGACATTCCCAGACTGCCGTGCAGGAGAGCTTAACAGGGGAAAACTGAGATGTGCCCCTCTACTTCCAACAGCACCTGATGACAGCTTCCCTCAGCATGTACTGAAGATCTTGCAAGACAAACATGGTGAGCCTCATGTCTGACTTTTGGTCCTCTTTGTGCAGACACACAGTATACAGACACATACATCACACTCATATATAAACTCCTTCAATCTAACACACCGCTGAGCCTGAGAATATGTAATGGATGCCAAAAAGATGCCAAGTCACCCCATCTTGACCTCTATGGAGGTCCTGGCTATAGATTAAACTTGGAACAATTTTGTGGTGAAGGTAAATGGAGGTGAATGGTACAATTAGAGCTATTTGCATTGTACTATTCTGGTCTACCGTATTGGACCAAAGAGTAATTTTTCCCCCTCATTTAAACATTTAGGCCTGTATTATGCCCCTTTGTAATTCATTTAGGATAAAAGCTAAGTAAATAAAAATTAATGTATTGGTCAAGCATCACCATTTCATCCATCCATCCATCCATCCATCCATCCATCTATTCTTCCAAACTATGGATGCCAATGGGATAATAATAAAAAAAGAAAAAGAAAATGGTGACTTTTTCATCTCATAATTTGGACTTTTTTTGCAATTCTGAGGGGGAAAAAAAACTATTGCGAGAAAAAGTCTAAACTATGAGATGAAAAAAACTGAATTGTGGGATATAAACTTAAATTTGCAAAGCATAAACTCAGAAAAAAAAAAAAGTCAGAATTGTGAGATGCAAACTCAGAGTTCTGACTTTTTTCTTGCAATTCCAAGTTTATATCTCGCAATTCTGACTTTTTTCCCCTGCCATGCCAAGTAAATTGTGACCTTTTCTCTTGCAATTGTGAGTTTGTATCTCACAATTCCAGAGGCGGACAGTAACTACATTTACTTGAGTATTGTACTTAAGTATACTTTTTGAGTATCTGTACTTGAGTATTATTTTTTCAGGAAACTTATGACTTTAACTTCACTACATTTGAAAGACAAATATTGTACTTTTCGCTCCACTACATTGCTATGAAGGTCCTCGAAGTAGAAAGTCGTTACTATGTAGCAGCTTTGTAAGTCAGTGGGTGATTTTTTTCTTCTCTAAAACATGACTTTCTTTTTTTCAGACAGTTTATCAGTAATCACTCTTGTAGGGCTGCACGAAGAGATTTCCCAGCATTTTTTGAACACTGACCAGTTGCAAATGTGATATTTATTTACAATTCAATAATAATAAGTTAATATTGTGGTATATATTAGACACAATATTGTCTGATTTTGCTAAATTGTGTAAGTGAAAATATTACCTATAAAGCCACAGAAGAACTGTTGTGCGTCTCCTAATAAAACACAATAGGTGTTGGACTTGAAGCAGCACAGACTGTTCTGTGTGTGACATCAAAGTACTGCAAGAGTGATTAGAGAGCACTTTTAAAATCTTTGTTTTGATGGCAAATAAGTCTGTTGCTGTTTTGCTTTTTTGTTAAAGCAGTGTTGCTGTTGTAAAGTTATACAGCTACAGTTGTGTTGTTGGGTTTTAAAGCAGGTTTGATTTGAATGGCTACACATAGATGTGTGCACACACTGTCAGAGCTGTCTGAGATCACTACAATCCTGCTTTTGTGGGGGTGGGTAGGGATGTTAAATATTTTTGTTTTGTTTTGTTTTTTTCCCCATAGGTTTTTAACATTCTAAAAGCTCTTTATTCCAAAGATACTACAAGCTAGTCAGTGTATTCAGTATTGTAAATTATTTCAGAGGTATTGCAAGTATTACAACCAACAATAATAAAACAGTGCATTGACATAAAAAAAGGAAATTTACTTTTGGTACTTAAGTACTTTTAAAAGCAAGTACTTCTGTAATTTTCTTTAGTAAAAATCTGTCTTTACAACTTTCACTTGTAATGCAGTAATATTTGACCAGCAGTATCTGTACTTTCACTCAAGTAGTAGAGTTGGGTACTTTGTCCGCCTCTGCACAATTCTGACATTTCTTCTAATTGTGGGAAAAAAATTCTGGATTGTGAGATGAAAAGTCGAAATTATATTTTATATATATCTTGTGGCAGATTTATTAGAATAGCCTGTTACCTGGTTACCTGTTATAACTGCAACAATCTACAAACAGATTATGGTTTTTAAACAATTAACTATTTAAGTAATGAACACATTTCAGACAAAATAAAGGCATACATTCATTGAAACAAAGGCAAAAAGGTGAACTTTACCTGCACTTTGACTGATTCAGAGTATACAGAGAGCCACTACTTATTATTTTCCAGAGACAGGGGAATTTTTCAAGGGGTTGTGAAATTTTATAGCATTTCCAATGGATCCTTTAATGTGTGGTGCCTCAGTGTGTGAGATCTTTAATGTACACATTTGTCTGACAGTGCGCAGACAGTGAGGCGTTGCACTGAAGTTCATTGGAAGTATTTTAAGCGCAAGTGTCACAATTTGACATAGACTTGATAATAATTGAGTCAACACACACTACATTGGTTTAGAGCTGAGAGGATGTATATGAGGAATCTGCATTGGCAGATTTGAGGAGAGCTACAAAACTGCTTTTACAGCATGATTCCATGATTGACAGACAGTGATGGACCACCGTGAACTGATAATATTGTCATCAAATAATGAGAGTTGTGTTATGTATATAAATGTTTTGAAAGATGTTTTGATATGTTTCCCTGTTTTTCAGTTTTGTTAACCTGTTCTCCTAATTATGTTCTCCCCTATCATTGACTTAAGCAAGTTTTTATTGTTCATCAGTTTTATTATTCTGAAAGTGATTTCAATGATATGGCTCCTCTGTGTTGTTACTCTTATAGTTGTGGTGTGGACATCCTTATTCTCATAGAATTAGATTATCAAGTAATTACATTATTAACCCTGCAAAGCCTGATATATGAAATAATATTTGATCAGGCTTTTATGGCTTATATAGTATTATATAGGAGAATATGGAGCTCATAGTCAAGGAGGTAAAACAGCACCTTAATTTTATTCCAAATTAAGGCCCAAACTGAGCAAAAAATATGCAATTTGGTTGTGTTGCTTAAAATGATATTTATTTTTTCATTAGCTCTGCAGTTTTTATCGCAGGGGACAAAACATATAATGCAAATTACTCAAAAGCCTGATGTACTGTATCATATTTGATACTTACAATGAACATTCTTCTAAAAAATGTATTGTGGATAATCAAGTAAACCTAAATTGTTTAGTCCAGAAAGCGTTTATCTTGAAATATTACTAACAATATAAAAGGTATTCTTATGTTTAATTTCTAAAAATCTGTATATATTTTACAGCAAAAAGAGACATGTGTACCGCAACAGTCAGATGGCAGAAGATATGTAGCAGATTGTGTACAACAGGTTTTTCAGCAAAGTTTTGATCCTTTTGATAATTTAGAGGACTTAGGTGTTTGCTATCAATTATCTCACAGTAGGTTTTGCAGGGTTAAAATTGTACTATTATAGTTTTCCTTGGTGTCAACGGGCCTTTAGAATTAATGATGTGACGTGGAATATCAGACTTACAATTACTGGATATACAGCATGTTGAGTCTCAGTAAAGGCTACCTAATTTTAAGATTCATCCATGCTGAATCAATAGCAATTATCAGCTCAGATTCAAAACAGACCGCATTGGAAAAACAGCTTTACCGGGGGTTTTCAAATTCAGCACATTTGCGAAAGGCTTTCTCTATTTTGTGCATTCCTTTCAAAGCCTCGGAAAAGCTGCCAGATAAACCAGGATTTAAGACTTATTCATCATTAATACCCAAGATGCATGGGAATTTGTCAGGATTATCACAGTTTTAAGTCATGAAAACACAGTGTTTATCTTGTCTAATGATAAAATCTCCCCAGAGGGAGTGAGTGTGTAACCCAGCTACTCTCACAAGTTAACCCCTTTTCTCCCATACATGAACATACTAGACCCGGACTTTACTAATCATCTTCATCTAATCTAATCTAAGAATCTAATTAAACGCCTCTCCCCAGAGGTAATCAGTTGAGAAGTGACTACCACATAATAATAGTCATCTGACAATTGACAATAAATATACAGCTATTTAGCTAGGAGGCATCTGCTCTGAATTCGCATAACAAACGATTCAAGCTCATCAATCAGTCGCTATAGTTTTTAGTTAAGTCTTAAGTTTTAAGAAATGATGGAACTAACTTTTTGTTACAGGGTTTTTATTCGTCAAAATGTATGATTCATATGAAGTTTGGACTAATTTCACATAAGGATGACTTGAAAAACTATATCCAGAGCAGTCAATACAGGGCGAACAGAGATATGTTTAATCTATCATTATGTGCATTGTTTCATTACTAAAAATCAAGTTGTCCTAAATCAGGGGAAATAACATCCCACTTTATCTGAATTACCCCCTAAAGTTTGAATTAGTTTAGTAGTGATGCAATTAAGAGATGCATTTGATAGATGCAATAATGTAGTAATAAAGCACTGTTTTAAAACTAAAAAATCTTCAAATCCTTCAGCCTTCAGCCCAATGCCCCTACATGTAAATTTATTGAAACAATATTTAATGTAATTTCTGAGTCATAGACCATTGACTTTTCCACTCACAATCACGTTCATTTAAAGTGGGACAGACCATTGGCAAAAAGGGACAGTCTAGGTTTATAATTACATTTTTTGCTGCAAAAATACAAAAGAACAAAAAAAAGTACTTTTCATTATAGGAAAAATTATGAAAAGTTTGATTTTAAGTATATATCCTTTCACTCTTAAAAATAAATGTTCCAAAGGAGGTTCTTCATGGAACCATCAATGCCAAAAAAAGAACCTTTATTTATGTAAAGTATGCTTGAAGTGAATTGCATGCCATATCATGCCATTTTTGGAACTAGGAATGTTAACTAGTTTGTTGCTGGTCCACAGTGGTCTACCAGGACAAACCTGTTTCTTTATTGATCAAGGACTACCAGGTTGAGCCCCATCTGAACCCCACCAGATGGTAGATTGGTGCTAATGTTATCAGTCATCTAGATAATAATAACTGAAGACTAGCTCGTCCAGTGATAAACAATGTAAAACTGATTAGTAGCCTAATAATAATAATATCTGATCAAATAAAATATCAAATGAAACCATTTATTTATAGTTTAGTTGTGACTGGACATTTTATCAGGCACATAGTGTAACTAGGCTAAAAAGGAGGCTGTGTTTTTGTCATAAGCTCAAAGTCAAATGGCAATAAAGTCGAAGTTAAGTCCTAAGAATTTCTGTATTTGCAAATCAACTCCTCTAAACTGGAAGTTAGTCTGAGACAAAGTTAGGAGTTAACATTTTTTTCTGTAGCCAAGGTAACATATGGGGGGCATGTGATTGTCCCAGGTTTGAAAATTGTGGAGGAATTTCAATGTATAAGTATAACTAAATATGACATGTCCACCCCTCAGTCTCAGAGGCCATAAACCAGTGTCTGCTGGGAGTGAACTGGAATACATCAGCCATAACCCCAAAGTAGTTCTCAAAGTTGCCTTTCAGTTCAGCACATGCAAACTGTGTGTTTCTGAATTAGACACAGGGGCTTTTATAATTGCTGCTTAAAAAAATCTATTTGATTCTCAAGCCATTGGAGACAGGGGGCCACAGAGAACACCCAACTCTCGGTGGAAATCCCAGCCTGACTCAATTACATAAATATCAATTAGCAGGGAACTGGGGGATTGGGCTTGATCTGCCCCTAGAGAGGGTGGGAGAGTGTGGGGAGCAGTAGAGGAGGGGAAATGGTGGGGCACCAGGGAGGAGAAGGCACTTTCATTTAAAACAATCAGCTGTCACGTTCAATTTACGCACTTTAGTTTGCAGTCATGCTTTGAATATGATTAAAACATTATACTGCTGCAAACAATGTAAAATTTAATGAACCAGTAGATATAACTGGACAGAAAATACACGGAGACATGACTTAATTAAATTTCCGTTTATCTGAGGATTTAGGAAGAGAGCAGAAGCCAAAGCAATTCATGTCAAATGTCTCTCAGAGGGACTGTGACACAACTGTCAAAATGGAAGTCCAAAAATTGGAATAAAAATATACACTATGGCAGTGAAGATTTACTCCAACTGGTAGGCCCCTCTTTCATGTCTAATGGGACGATTGGTTAATAAGGCTGACAGCTATAAGAGGATTACTATCAGTTTTGGGCCATGCCTGATAGTGCCCTAAGCATGCGAGAGAATCCCCCCGTACTGTCAGGACCCATATACTCAAAACTGATCGACGCTATATAGGGTCTTTATAATTCACAGCTTGATGGATTTGGCCTCTGGATCACTCTAATGAGGTCCAGCAGGATGAGGGCCTTTTTTTGATATCAGTATTGAGTGTCAGTGGGGGTCTCTTCTTCAGTGTGAGGAAATCCAGGGCCCATTAATCCACAGCTCTGGGTGGGTGAGATTGCAGAATCCAGTCACAGCTGGGATGAGTGTAGAGGTGTGAGGACTGGCTTATGGAACGAATCATGAGGAAGGGAGGCATGTCTCCATACATAAAACTGCTCTATCAGTTCACGCTCAGGGATTTGGAGATATTAGGGTCTCTGCTAAGCATATGTAGCATGCTTTAGACTTCTCTCTGGGATATTCATGGAGTTCAGATACTACACTTCATTGGATGTCACACATATGTTTGAAAACATTTATTGCATGGTCAGTGCCTCCACATTTCTTTTCTGCAATTATGCAATCCAAATCTGAAGTTCAAATTTCCTTGGACATAATATATGGTATTATGGTAAAAAAAAAAAATCTTAGTGCAACATAGGGTCGTTCAACACTGGCTTTTGCGAATTAGCAAATTGCTCAGTTAAATAACAGGAACATACTCTTGTATTTCATTGGCTTATGCAAACAACAAGAAATTGTGGATTGTGTAACAATGACTCATCTTCCAGATGCACATGAGATGCACAAGATTATGCTCATCTTCCAGATGCATGAGATGCACAAGAATTCAGCTGCTCTGTGTCTATAAGGTACTAAACAGCAATTTTAATCATTCACCTGAAAATCAAACCATTTTGATTTTTTTGTGAATATGTAATATTTCAAATAAATGCTGTTCTTTTGAACTTCTTATCTGTGAAATCCTGAAAAACAAAATGTAAGACAGTCTCCCAAAAATATTAAGCAGCACAACTGCTTTGCAATCACAGGAATAAATACATTTAAGTAGTTTTATAAGTATAGTGTATATAAAATTTGTCTTTCTAATAACTTATAAGATTTTTTATGAATAAAACATATATTTATACATTCTTTTCATCCATTTTTAAATTACAATTTTCATATTTCCTTGTCTATTCTTCTCTTTATTATGCCAAAGCATTTTAAATATTGTGTACAAAAATGCTTTACAAATAAATCTGCCTTATTAAAATCACTAATCAGCTAATCCAAAAAAAAATAAAAATCCTTTAAAATGATTATGTGTATCTTTGTCACCGCCCAGCACTTCCAGCCAATCCCAAACCAGGTCAGGTGAGAGAGAAGCCAAACCAGGCTGCCTGTAACCCTCATCACACACAAACATAGTGTGAGCATCTTCTCTATGTGGACACGGTCAGTCTGTGCCGCAGGTTGTCTGGGCACTGTGGCAAGGCGGTAAATATGAGCTCAGAGAAAGTGCGATATGACACTAATCAGCTTGTGTGGTGCATTTCCCCGGCATACGTTTCCAGGCGAGTCCACACTCTCCAAGGAGTGCCAGTGAACGGGGCCATGACAAACTTTATTTAGCTGAGCAGGTGCCATGACCAATTGAGCCACGTGACTGACGGAGGCGGCCCGTGATTCAACAAGTGCACACTGAGGGAGAGCAATGTAAGATTTGTGCCTCATGGGAGGCTTTTGCACCTTCACTTATGAAAAACATCTTTGGCACTGGGGATCTGTATTGCCACCACGGAACATGTTTATTCACAGGGTTTCGCAGCGGCTTGTTGTTGTCGAAATGACTGACCTTTTGACCAAGGCAAAGACTGGATCTTAGAAATTCAACCCTGTTTTTGGTTTTAGTTGTCCACTGGCTGAAGTCCTGCTCTGTTAATGCTTATCTGTCATGCCTCAAGCGTTTTCTACCTGTCTACAGTTTTTTTCCGCTGCTGTAAGCTCCAAATCACTCGGCATCGATCGCTTCATATCCTCCGAGTCCCTCCTGTCTCACTCAATAATTCTCCCTTTTGCCCCTTTCATCTGGATTGAGCACGATGAGGTGGCGAAAAAAAAAAAATCAATAATAGGGCCAAGTGGGAGAGGCCAAAGTTCAACAGGGTTCCTGACGGATGTGTCAGGAAAGGCTGGAGTTTGAAACAAGAAGCAGGGGGAGAGGCCACGGCTTGTGCCCGGTGGCAGGCTAGATGGAGATCAAATTTACAGGCTTCGATCAGACTGGTGTGTGTTGGTGAAGGGATATTAGAGGAGGGTTTACAGGGTTATCAGATCAGTCCCATTAGAGTGCATGAGGGACAGCTTTATCTGGCTCAGGGCCAACATGTGTCAGAGATGGGGGCAAATGACAGTGTCGGGAAAAACACCTGACATGCACTGATGACTGACTCACACCCTCCGGAGAACCAACATTAGGTAATGACTCTATGGATGAGGACCCAGTCTGTGATATAGATGTGTGGGTCAATAAGCACAGATCCCTTGCCACATCGTGAGGGTGATTAGCATGTTTCCCTAAACGCATAGGGTATCAAATACCTCATATGAAACGTACAATTTTTTAACCACATTTTAACAACTGACACTGCACTCTGCTTCTGTCATTCTTGAATTTAATTCCATCCATTCTTTGCATTTCTTGAAATGAACCTTTACTTGTTTGGTTCAAACATTCATAGAAAAAGCATATGCACCATGTAATTATAGCATGTGTTACAAAGGCTATTGATTGTTCATTTTGTTAGAAGAACAGTAATAAATGAAAGTATAATATAAATAAGTACACTTATTTAACAATAAACAAATATACTATTATATATATATATATATATATATATATATATGAATGCAATGTTACAAAATATTTATTTCATATAAATGATGTTCTTTTGAATTTTCTAGTCATCAAATAATCCTGAAAAATATTTATGGTTCCCTCAAAAATATTAAGCAGCAACAGTTTTAAACATTGATAATAATAAATGCTTCTTGAGCAGCAAATCAGCATAATGATTTCTGAAGGATCATGTGACACTGAAGACTGGAATCACAGGAATAGATTACACTGTGAAATATATTCAGATAGAAAAGTTAATCATACAGACCCCAAACTTTCAAACGGTAGTAAATATATTATATATATTTTAATTAATTATTAATATTTCAATTTATTTTAACATTTTATTTATTTAAATTGTATTTATTTTAAATAATCAAAAAATAAATAAACTTGGACAATGTTATACGACATTTATACTAATAAAGTCAGTCAGTGTTTTCTTAAATCCCAGTATATATGTTGAACATATTGTACTTAAACAATATAACAAATAATTTTACTTTAAAACAAATATACATAATTGTACTGAACACCTAATACAGAGAATTTTACATTGCCAACAAAAATATAATCAGACACTAAAATTTAGCATTTTTTCTGCTCAAATTGGAGACTTATTTAATTCATTCTATGTCCCCTCTGGGAAAGTGGGCTCTTCAGCGCTCGAATATAAAACTGTAATCATTCATTGTAATCTCTGTAGCGCTGTCTAATCGCAGGGCTTTTCCTTAGAGGAATTAACACATTTTCCTCTCAATGCGCTATAAATGACTTAGATGTATATGCGTGTGTGAGTGTTCGAGGGCGTTGCCATGAAAAGCAAATTAACTGCCAGTTAAGTGACTGACATCTTCATGATACGGGTAATTATCACCACTGATGTTTTCAAATGAGTTGAACAGATCTATTCACTGCCCCTCTTCCTGAGGGATGTTTTGTTAAATGAAAAAAAGAGAGATGACAATACATTATGCCCATATACACACAGAAAAGCTGTCTTTTGAGGTTTGTGAACTTGGATACAGTACCACAGTGTTCTCATCATTGTGGAAATGCTCTTAATCCACATTCTTATTAGAAATAGTAAAGGCAAATTAGACATTCCAATCAATTGGCCCACATTTTGCAAGCTGCACTCTTAAAAATAAAGGTTCTTTATTGGCATGGTTCCATGAAGAACATCCATGGAAGCTTTCCACTGGACAAAAGGTTCTTGAGTGGAAAAAGGTTCTTTGGAGTTTTAAAATGATCTTCACACTAAGAAAAAAATTGTTCTTTTAATAACTGTTCACTGAAAGGTTATTTGGGAAACCCAGTATTGTTTTTCCATAGCACTGCTGTGAAAACTCCCTTCTGGAACCTTTATTTTTAAAAGTGTAGCCCTCTTCATTAAACAGCAAAACAGCAGTAACAGGAAAAAACGTACAGAAGAGCGTATGCGAGTACATAAATAGAGGTGGTGGTCTGGGGAGGTTGGGGAGAAATCCATTTGCAATTTAAATAGAAATTTAATGATCCCACGGAGGCAGTGAATTAGCCTCCTGATCAATTGATCATGTCAAGGACAAATAGGTAAACAAACATGTCCATTAATTCTGGCCCTCCCTCTGTCCTTACGTCTCCTCCCTGCTGGGGAAGAGTGTTGGAGGATTACCAGGGAAGAGGAGCAGAAGGCAATGGGGAGGCGGAGGAGCTAACAAGGCCTTGACAAGCTCCCAGCAACTCAGGGGGACTGTCACTTCATTCCCACCCCACTGGGATGGACCAGCCCACCTTTTTTCATGGGCAGTTGGGCCCAGCAAGACTCTGTTCACCATCACGGGGAGAAGAAATAAGAAGCGGGCCTCAGGGACGGACGCAGAGAGAGGAGGTTCCTTGGACACGGTGATCTCCACCAATCAGGCTCTGGATCAGTGCCGAGTGCATTGGTGTGGATGGGGCTGAAGGCACAGCTGTGCCAGTTCCCCGATGACTGATCACCAACGTTCATTGACTATTGGTTACAGTGACAGTAGCACATGCCACTCCGCATCTGTTACAGTCTGTGAAGCTGCAAGAGTTTTAAAAGACTAAAGATAACACTTTATTTTAAGGTGACGTAGTTATGTACTTACTATAGTAATAACAATAAATTATGCATTATTACAAGCAACTAACCCTAACCTTAACCCTAGAAAGTACATGTAGTTAATATTACTCAGTACTGTATAATTACACTTCAACAACATCACCATAAAATAAAGAGTAACCAGACTAAAAAATAGAAATCTAGACCATCAAACACACACAGTCACAAAAATAGCACTTGATTGCGAAATTATGCAAGGTCAGGGGTGAAATCAACAATTATCCTAGAAATAAATGCTTTAATTCCCTTATATGAGCATTGATCATTCCTCTTTAGGCCATTTAAACCCTCTAATGTGGAGTCTTTTTGGCCAATATTATCTTTTCCAATCGTCTGCAAATTAGCTTAATAAGAAAGAGATGAGAGGTTTTCTATAGCATGACTCTCATTGAAAGTCTATTTAGACATCTTGATTACTGCTAAATAGCTCTGGCTAGAGTCAATGGGCCTCAAAGGAAAAGATACTTGGTTCTTAAAGGAAAAAAAGGGGAAAAAAATGCAATTTTGTTTTCAAATTAGCTAATGATATGTGATTTCTCACAGTGCTAGATGTCAGATATTGTAGAGTTTGCACAGATGACATGCATGCAATTGTAAATAAGGGAATGCTCTTATGCATGCAGTTATAGTTTAAGAATGATATAAACATGTCTGAAACTCAATATATGGCTTTATGTTTTGGATATTATGTTTATCGCCACACGTCAATAGGAGGACTCTTAAACATGTTAGACAGTGATTAGAAAGTCTCCATTAATGTTTAAACCATTTTTAGTTCAGCCAAAAATGTCAATTCTGTCATCATGTACTCGCCCTCATGCTTTATTTTAAAAATGTCTCGTTTTTTTTTTTTTTTTTTACCATACAGTAAAAGTCAATTCGACTCAAATCTTCAAAAATGTTCCCTTTGTGTTCCACAGAAAAAGGAAAGTCGTATAGGTTTGGAACGACATGAGGGTGAGTAAATAATGACAGAATTAATGCAAATATTGCTGCATACTATGAGACATCCTAGAACTAAACAAAGATTTTAAGAATTGTTTAATTAATACAAAAAAAATGTCTTTCACTTCTCAGTGCAATAGAGCGAATGCAGGGATTCTGGTTTAAAGCGGCATGACATTTATAGTACAAGTCAAATAATACTCTGAAATAAGATGTAAGGGAAATGCAGACCAGGAGCGTTAACAATGCCAAGAGCATTGGAAAAGCTTTTTAAAAGGGCCATTTGTAAAACAAGGAGTTAAAACCAGATTATGGGTCAACAATAACACAATCCCTTATGCTCATTTCCGTAATTCCCACAGAAGAAGAGGGTTTATACTTATTGTGGGAGGCTAAGCACCAGGCAGCCATACTGCAAAAAAAAAAAAAAAACATTATACAGTGGGGCCAGGTAATTCTGTACGGAGGTGGTTCAGACTACGCATTGGGAGTGAATGGAGAAGAGGAAGTATTACTGTTATCAGAAGACTCAAATCTGGGCTTTCCAAGTGCTGCTAATGCTTGAGCCACCCTCTCCAGCATTTTCAATAGATTGTGGCGGATTTGCCTAGTTGACTCTCTAATGAGTCAATTGTTCTCTCTGTTTACGCTATTAAAATAGTATTATATCCGTTAAGGTGTGGGTGCCAAAGAGAGATACTGCCATGAGGTCTAAATGGGGACCCCTGTGAAGAGCTCATCAAAGAGAACTGCATTGTTGAAGCACTTAGCCAAGGTCCAGCAGTTAGCTAGCTATTTTACAGATGATGAAATCTGCACACTATATGTAATGCAACACGTTGATGACGCAAACAGCTCATAGTCACTGTCTACTCGCTCGGCCAGAGACAAATTAAAACCGATCGTGTGGACGACAGGCAACTGAGAGCCATCGGCCCTCCTGCCGGCTCGATCGCTTCTCATCCTCTACAACAGCAAAAATACACTCGTGAAACAGGTTATGAGACTATTTCATTTCTTAAAGGATAAGACCGCCAAGCACAGATCCAATGTGGGTACTTATGGCTGAGGTGCCAACGGTTCTTCTCAGGTATCCTCTTAAAGCTACTCATTGAGAGGATGATGAAAACTTCAGTCAGAAGCAGGGAGTCCGCTTATTTCGAATCCTTGGTCATGTTTTAAACCACTTCGCCAAAGTGCCTCAATACGCATAGAGTACTGAGAGCCAGATTACTGACTGATAGTACAAAGCCCAGAGCTGATACAGAGGGATTTACCAAAGTAAAGACAGATGTTGTAGTCGTGCAATGGAGAGCAATCTATACTCAGGGGCAAGGAGTTAATGGGATGCGTATTGTCGTCAAGGGCAGATTAGCAACTTTTGAACCCATCTTTTTATCTGAAAGAGGACTTTGCTTGTATTAAGAGTGTGCACCAATCCCTTTTAGCAGCAGGGGCTGATCAACTAATCGTACATATCTGTGGTGATCTGTGAATGCCACCAAACCCACACTACAGCTGTCTGCTGCTGAAAAATCAGAATGTCAGCTCATCAATATAATCAAACTGACTGGGTGCCTTAGAATGCTCATGCCTCTGCCAATTAGCTTTAACTATTAGGATAATGCTCTCAGGCAAAATCTGCTTTCAAAAGCCACTGTGAAACAGAAAAAATGTGTCTTCTAGCTCTACAGGTTCTCAACAGATATATAAATATTCCTGAAGGTAGAAATTATAAATGAGATGCCAATACTTCATGCAGGTTGCTGTTTGCTGTGTTGTATTAGAAGCTGCTTCTTTCACTCAATAGTCATCAAAGCACTAAAGAGGAAGAGCAGCCACTTTATCCCCTTAATTACCCAATTATAGTCAACAGTACCCATACTGAAAATAATGATCTCCTCTGAGTCCGGTCTACTGAAATAATGAAAACACCCTATTATAAAAGGCATTATCAAAACAAAGTGGAAAATTATTAATTTAAATTAAATTATATTTAAAATAATAAAAAACAATAAACTGACATATAAATATTGAGGCATTTTTGTAGTAATGAATTGACATTTGAACTCCATTCTGCAAAAGTTTGTAATGAGGACTTGACAGTTATCATTAAAATGTAATTGATTGACAGACTTACACCAATAAGATAAAGTCATTAAAAATAAATAAATAAAAAATAACTCTAATCTCTTTAGAATAAATGTCTCTTTAGAATAATTGAAAACTGTCCGCATGTGAAAACTTCTCTTTACCTTTAGTTATTCATCTGTCTATCTCAATACTATGTCCATGGGCTTCATTTTTACTTATGTCAGTAGCAGAAGCTTGTCAGAAGCGGTTAGTTTCTTTAGTAAAATGACTCCTGGTTCTTAACTCACAGTTCAACTCAAGTCTGAGATTTTTTTAGCGCCTCTTGTTTTTTCCTTTTCTTTTTATTTTTTTGCGGTGAAGGTGGATTAGGAGAGAGGGGCTTTTGTTTAGATAAAGCGAGGGATTAGGTAGAGATTTGCCCCCATAAAGTTGTGGGCTTGATGGGCCTTTTATCCCTCCATATCGCTAAAGCTGTGTTGCTTCTGGATTAGGTCTATACAATGGGGCCCCTTGTGCTGAGGATCCGGGCCAAAGTGAGTAAGACGGAGAGAGAGGGAGCGAGAGAGTGAAGAAATACAAGGGAGGAAGAGAGACTGAAGACAGTAAAGAGATTGAGAACGACAGAGAATAGAGGGGCACAGCTTCTGACAGAACTGACAGGTCAAAAACTTTTAGCATGGGGATTTGTTAAGAAGATCCTGGGATCTTGTCACGAATGATGCGATTTCCAGAGGTATCAGTGGAGCTGTGTGGAGAAATCGAAATAAATTAAAAAGTAGCACTGCCCCTTTAATACAGGTATCTAATTTAGCAAAAGAGGGAAAAAAACGGTTTTAAGATGAAGGTGCTGCTAATAACGTGTCTAAGAGATGGCTCCTGGCAAATTGCTTTGTTATTCTTGTCAAAAAGGTCTCCTGGAAGCAGTCGATTTTAAACCATACATCAAAATGATTAATTGCTCTGGGAAGAACAGATGCTGAAATACCCTTGGATTGAGCCTGAGAGGCTGCAGCTTTGTGGATTGCAGACGTAATGTATTCATGAAGTTGCAGAAACATCATTAGGTCTATTAATTAGCTAATAACAACCATCTCGCGCTGTGACACCGAATGCCTATTTCATTATTTTCTGGTAAAGCTAAGAGTGAGTGTGAAATTCATAAGTGTAAATAAAAGCCAGCGATATGATTGACTCGTTTTTAAGATACCATCCCTCGTTTTATAAAAGGCAGCGGGATTCGCTCTAAATAAAATTATTTTGAGAGAAATCACCTTCGGGTTATTAATACATTCAGTGATAGATTCCGAATAAATGTAGCATCGCGGGGACTTTACATTGCAATGCTGTTGTTGCCGTTGTTATTAATTGCTAAAGTAGCTAACGTGGCACCGTAAAGGAAACGTGATAACCACACGAAAGGGCAGCAAAAGGGGGGAAATCAATCCCAAAATACTTTGAGTAAAACTGGACTGAGGGCTCCTTTTGCAGCTCTAAAGGTGGGGTTCTCTATGTGGCACTTTAAGTGGAAGGCATTTAAAGCCCTCAGATGTGCTGGACAGTAGTCCTCGTTTAAGCAGATTTAAGGAAGAGGCGCTGAGAGGAATTCTTTCTCACTTTAATTGCTTTAGAAACGCTCCTCACAAAGATTACCCCCGTGTGAAGCGACTTTGATATTGGCAACAAAAATAGCCTTCACTTGAATTATAGACTAAAGCTTATAGCCTATTTGGTAAGCAAATCTGTACAATATATTTAAAAGTGAAGATATTTGCTTTCATTAGCCTAAATATATTCAAACATTACCAATTTGGATTTATTTTTTTATTTTTTACATTCGTCAAATAGTTATCTATGACTTATTTTCCTGCATGTGGTCTTTTCTTGCGTGGTTAAAATATTTGGAAATTCTAATATAAAAAGAGCAGAACGGAAAAAAATAATGTTACATATTTTATCTGCTCCGACAATCTATAATAGGCTAGTTTGAAATTCATCATCATTCTACATAAGAGATTAATTATACGAGCAATTCGTGTGAATGTTATAATACAGACTAAATTGATTTGATTTGCCTATAAGGATTAAATTAAACAGAAACACTTAATTTAGGCTGTACATTATATGTTTAGCATAAAACACTTCAGGACCAGTTTATCATCATACCTGAACACATACAAACACTTCTTTTACAGTCGATAACACCAATATAATTTTTAAACGATAATATTTTCATAAAAATGTGAGGGAAGTTTCAATCAATGTCCACTCGTTTCAAATTCCTCTAGATAACGCAGAGATAAAATTCAGTTAGGGATTTTCACCCTGTCCCGCTTTCTGCGAGCATCTTTAACAAATTATGCAAGCTTTACATTAAAAGGCTACTTTGCGCTGCCCTTAATTCCAACCTAAACGGTTTTGCTCCGGGAGAAGAAATCTTTTCTAAAAACCCTTCAAGAAGAGAAGGGCATTATTGTTTTAATCCTCTTACCGGCAGTCATTTCAAGACAGAGGTTTTTTGGAGGCTGAAATAGCGTCTTGTCTCCCCTTATCCTCACCCAAATCCTTCAAGGCCGGGAGAGATTGTGAAGGCAGTAGCCTGACATCTATTAGAGATCTCTAAAGTCCCTTCAGTCTCTCCTGCAGTGGCATGACAAAGCCGAAAAGCAAACAAAACCAATGCATGAGATATTCGTTTGTCTAAAAAAAAAGTCTTGGGACCGTGACCTCTATAGAAATATTCCTATGTTCACGAATTACCAAAACAAGTCGATGCGTGAGAACAATGTAAGAAAGCAAAATATTCATATACTTGGAAAAACTGAGTTCTATATAGTCAATTTCTAGCAATCTGCTGTTATTGCTAGGAAAAATGACTTTAACAAATTATAAATCCCAAAATCAAGCAAACAATAAAATCCATGAATCCATGTAAAATTAGTTCAATGATTAGTTTAATGCTTTGATGCTTTTTAAAAAGATCTTACTCACCTAAAACGCATTAAAAACTTTACGTTACTAAACAAATATGCATAACTGAACTTTTTTTTGGGGGGGGGGGAACCTTATACCGATGCCAGTATTTTCTGTTTATTCTCACATAACATAAGGCTATTATTGTTCATAAGCAAAAGTGTTTGTGACTGAACATTAGTGCTCTCAAGTGCGTGATTTAAGACTTCAAGTAAAGGGTCAATTGGCTCTGAGTCCACATGCAGCCAGAAAATATCGTCGAGCTTTGATTGACAGCTTCAAGGACCAGTAGCAAGCCTCCTTGATGTTACGCGGAGCTCTTTAAAATCCCTCCTCAAAGCGCGTGTCAATAGATGGACGCAATGTTCTGAGAAGAGCGCGCAAGGGAACGATTTGGAGTCGATTGATACTTAGCGGATACATTTGAATGGGCTCTTAGACTTTGAGAAACGCGATAAGGACATCTGGGAAATACAAATAAAATCCGGGCTACGAGCAACAAAATATCAAGTGACAGTGTGAGACACTGGATAAAGGACAAGACTGAGGTAAGAAACGACTTGTTTATGCAATTGTTTGCGTAAAAAATAATAAACCAATAACATAAATATTTAAATGTGTCAGTTTAGTAATAGCCTAAAATATAGTTTAGCTTAAATAACATTAAATAAATTACGCTGGCAGATAGAATTTTTATTTACTCTTCATATAGACCCTTTTTTATTTAAAACTGTTTTTTTTTTTTTCTGAGATAGGCCTACATAATTGTATTCCAGATGGGAAAATCTCCATTATTAAAAATGTAACTTAAACTTAAGTGTGACAAAGACATAACATAAATCAAGAGTTTATGTTAAGCGTGCGCCAGGGTGCCTTCCACTTAAAATTTTAAATTTAAATTAGCGCCTTAAAAGTGGGTTAAAACTATTATGTTCCTCTCTTCAGAAATGGTAAAATACATTTCAACTAGAGATAGGCCAAATGGTATAAGATAAACCTCACTTTTAACATAAATGTGGGGGGCCTTGGACAGCGAGGGATTCAAAAATATGAGTGACAATATCATATTTACAATATCAAATATGCCATTTGAGACACGATAAATAGTGTCCCCGGGTCAAATGGGGTTTTAACGCTAACATTTCTTTCTAATTTAGTCGGATAAAAAGTTGCACTGTACATGCCAATTTGCATAATGAGGTTTTAATAATCGAAGCATGGAGTGTCACACTGCCCGCAGCAGTAACAGGCGGATGAACAGACTACAATAGCAGCGAGACACAATATTAAAATAAGCTGCCCTTTGTGCTAAATATTAGTTGGCCTGTGGCAAAATTTTGACGTTTAGCAAAGTTCGCTTAAACAAATATTTCACAAACACGAATGGCAAATCATACATTATTATTGTTAGGCCTATTATTACTGCTTTACTATTTGATCGTCTATCGTCTAAATCGCTGGTCAGTTGTTTCCCGTTTTTATTACTATTTTAAAATGTGTGTATTCTTTGTTTATACATTTTTTTTTCTCAAATGTAAGCTATAGCATCCATATGCATATGAATGGAATGACAATAAATGAAAAGTAGAGTTGATATAGGCCTGCAACACATCTCTTTAGACACATTATTGCTGGGAATACACACGCGAGCATTTCTTGAAGCCACGCACACACATGTAAGCTCACTGTATAGCCTACGTCCGTCCGTGTCAGCGGTGATGATAAATGGAGGTCTCCACAGTCGAAACCTATTTGCACTTCCATTAGACGGGGACCCAAATGGGGATCAACATGCATATTTTACCCGCAGAGAAGCCATACATCTCAGCCAAAACGTGGCCCCGGGGCGATGGGATAAGGGGCCGCGAGAGAAGGGAGGGAGAGAAACGGACCCCATTCAATTCAAATACTTTTCAATTCAAATACAATTACAAAACTGCATAAGATGATCATGAAATGCAATTATCTCAAAGAAAAACGGCACTAAAAAAAAACAAAAAAAACCTTCATATATAATGTATACTTGAAGCAACAAGATTATAAATGCGCAAATAATAATAACAACAACAACAAAAACAGCAACAACAAAATAGGTCACACAATTTAGGCTAATAGTAATTTAATTATTAGGCTACTAAAATATTAACAATAACTGATGTACGAATAAAAATTGGTTGATCTAAATAATGTAGGCTACCATTAAGCTATGGAAATTATTTTTGAATTTGAATTTGTCTCATTAAAACGACACTGAATTATCATGAAACAAATATAGGCTAACATGTTGCGAAATAGGCTAATGTTTTCCAAATAATTTCAGAATTATTATTATATAATAATTACATATAATTATATAATAATAGTAATTTTTGTTATTGTTATTGTTATTATTGCCACAGCACTGCTCAAAATTTTGCCCATAACTTCAAACTGTAGGCCTAATAGATATTTAAATGTAATTTGATTTAGATGAATGATGCCAGTTTTAGACATTTCGTGGATTTATTTTTTGGTTTTAATTTCATGTAGGCTACAAACGAATTGAATCGAAGTTAAATAACAAGCAATTTAAGTGCTGGTTGGAAATACAATTTAGTTTAAAACTCGAGGCTGTTGTTACAAGTCCCTGGACACCCGCCATGTGCGGGAGCATACTTTCTTTCTTAATAATGCGCAGTGCATTAGCCTCGAATATATTCGTGCCTGTCAACCACCTCTATACATATCTAATCGTGTCCTGGAGCCTTTCATTTTATCTATGAAAATCTTAAATCGGCTGTGAAAAATGACTGGAGAAGCAGGACACTAAACCTCATGGACAAATTTTTATATTAATAGCATCCCGTGCAATCATCAGTAAACTGTAAATATTACGTTTAAAATATCGGCTTTCCAAGTTCTAGTAGCATATGAAATTATGAGTGAAATTAAATTTCGATGACAGAACTGGTATAATGAAGTCGGTATCGAAACATTCGTTCACTGCTTAAAGTAGGTCTCACTAAAATCAATCAATGATTCATTGACAACTTGCTCTTAAAGGATTTGCTACGGTAATTTGGCTCTTGAAATTATAGCCTATATCTAATGTAGTAAGCATAAGTCGGAGCTCATTAGGTAAACAAGTGATAATTGCACCAATTAATTCCTTGTGTATGACTAATGGATTGGTCAAGCGAATTAAACTATTCCCTCTTGCCCTCTGATCACATTCAGACGGTGCGCTGACTTAATAGTCTGGGAATGGGCACTCCGAGTGTTATTCAGAAGCTTCCACGCTGAGGAGGGTACAAGCGTTTCGGTGGCCTATAACAGATAAACATAGCACACATACAAACCCTTTAAACAAGCCCTCCAAACATTTATATTTAGTCATTTAGCAGACGCTTTTATCCAAAGCGACTTACAAATGATTTGCTACGGTAATTTGGCTCTTGAAATTATAGCCTATATCTAATGTAGTAAGCATAAGTCGGAGCTCATTAGGTAAACAAGTGATAATTGCACCAATTAATTCCTTGTGTATGACTAATGGATTGGACAAAACAATAATTGGATATTAATGAACACAGTTCCGCTCCTATAAGCGGATTTCTAAAAGCGATATTTGACACTATAGCTAAAAACTGACAAGGAAATCTCTTTCTATAATTTTATAGCCGCAGTCTTGGCACCATTAGCAGCAAGGTGTCAAAAATAATGATATTGTCAATTATAGATTTATTTATTAAATACAAAACATTTTAACTATAAGAGGCCCATTTTCCCGAAATAAATGTACATACATTTTGTCCATTTATCGTATACGTTGAAAACTGCTGCTATAGTTACCTCCTCACACGGACGCCACTTTAGTTCGAAAGCATCTAGTCTGACTTTTAACTTTAACTCTCAATCTAACTTTTGTGATTAGCCTAGAATGTAAAAATATGTTTTAACAAATGGAAAAAGCTCAACGTTTAAACTCATTATAGCTCATTCTTATTTTTGCAGATAGTTTTGAATCATGCAACACTACGGAGTGAACGGATACTCTCTCCACGCCATGAACTCATTGAGCGCCATGTACAACCTGCATCAACAGGCGGCGCAACAGGCGCAACACGCGCCTGACTATCGGCCGTCCGTTCATGCGCTCACCCTCGCGGAGAGACTGGCTGGTAAGTGCGATCTCTCTCTCTCCCTTTAACACACAGAATAAGTGTGATAGTACACTGAATTAAATATGCCGTGTCTTTTCTCTTCCAACGGCTGTACATTTCAAGATATCATACTTGAGGCTCGGTACGGCTCTCAACATCGCAAACAACGCCGCAGTCGCACCGCTTTCACGGCCCAGCAACTGGAGGCGTTGGAGAAGACCTTTCAGAAAACGCACTATCCTGATGTTGTGATGCGGGAGCGCCTGGCTATGTGCACCAACCTACCCGAGGCACGCGTACAGGTAAGAAATTACCAATTCCATCTTTGAAGTTTTTTAATGTCTACAAATAGGTTTATTTATCATGTATCTACACCTTTTCATCAGGTATGGTTCAAGAACCGTCGTGCAAAGTTTCGTAAGAAGCAGCGAAGTCTCCAAAAGGAGCAACTGCAGAAGCAGAAAGACGTCTCGCCAGATGGGCCCCTAGCAACAAACGATAAGGATGAAGCCCCTTCCAGCATAAATCTTGAGAACCAGCCACCTTCATCATCCTCTTCTTCCTCATCCATGGAAGCAGAGGCAGCTCCTCACACACTGGGATCAGAACTTAGCGTTGAGCTTAATGTGACATCTGCAGAGCAGTCCGGCAGCGAGTCGGCCACAGAGGACAACGCAACCGACAAGGAAGAGGAGATAAAGCAGCACAGAGAAGATCTGAAGGTTGAGAAAGAACCAACACCTGGAAACCTTTCCCCTCTTTGCAAACGTCTCAGCCCCAAACCAGGTACGTATTTACTATTTATTGCTCTTCCAGTTTCATCATCCTCACTCTTAAAAATAAAGGTTCCTTATTGGCATTGATGGTTCCTTCAAGAACTTTTAACATTCATGCAATCTTTCCATTGCACAAAAGGTTCTTTATAGTGAAAAAAGGTTCTTGAATAAAATGCTCTTCACACTAAGAACAAAATGTTTCTTTTAAGAACTGTTCACTGAAAGGTTCTTTGGGGAACCAAAAATGGTTCTTATGGATTTGCTGCAAATAAAACCCCTTTGGAGCCTTTATTTTTAGAATGTGAAAGGATGCATGAAATACCAGAATTACATTTTTTAGGGTGGCAAAACTAACTAAGAAGCATTTTGATCTAAATCTTGACAACCATGTTTGTGTCCTTAGATTCTCCTCTTGGCTCCCCGGCTATCTCATCTTCCTCTAGCGGGGTGACCGGCGGGATCTCTCAGAGTCACTCATACTCCTCGTCTCCGCTCAGCCTCTTCCGTCTGCAGGAGCAGTTTCGCCAGCACATGGCAGCTACCAACAACCTGGTTCATTATCCATCTTTCGACATGGCGACCCCATCGTCTATACCATACCTGGGTATGAATGTCAACATGCCAGCGCCCCTGGGCTCCCTCCCCTGTCAGTCCTACTATCAGTCTCTATCTCACCACGCGCAACAGGTTTGGAATAGCCCTCTGCTGCAGACCTCTGGAGGCCTTCCTAGCCACAACAGCAAGACCACCAGCATTGAGAACCTACGCTTGCGGGCGAAGCAGCACGCGGCATCACTGGGCCTGGACACGCTGCCCAACTGAGCAGGAGACTGAAAACTACCTGAGCAAGGAAACATCTCTCTACCACAGCTAACATGCCACCTGGACTTCTAAAATTAGGGCCTTTCCTCAGAAATGTATGGGAAACTTGGTTTTAAAAAAGTGTGTCTTGAGGTTGAGACTAGTAAAAATCTCAGACTCATTTAGAGGGCTTGTTGTTTTGAAGCTTAAATAGACAATAAAATGATAAAGCTCTCATTTAACTCATTATGATATTACATTTGTCAGCTTTGCATAAAAGACAGACAGTTTCTGGATTAGATTTAGTGTTATTTATATGTTTTGGATGGGCATAGATGTTTGATATAAGCACTTTTTGGAGATGATCTCAGCCAGTTGCATGCACTATACACCAGAATCTGAAAATATCTTTCTTTTAATTCAATTATCGTGGTTCTCAAATACACATCACACAACTTGTAAATGTAAATCTTGCACAACTAAATAGATTAATTAAACCTAACCTGTTTAATGGTCAGGATTAAACCACGGTAAATTTAGGATGGTTGGGTAATGAGGAAATTATTTCATTGACTACATATGCAAAGCTTTTAATTACATGTAGCCTCAGGCAGTGGAAGAAATGCAATTATAGACCATGCATATCATTGGAGATTGCCATATTAACACTCAGAGGGAAAATACTCTGAATAAAACTAGTGCTTAGGTGCATATAAATGTTGCAACTGGAAACAATCCTGAATAGTGGTCAAATGCTGGATAGTCCAGTACAGGAGAAGTTCTCAAGTGGAAATCAAAGCACTTCCATGTACGGCAGCTTTTTTCCCCTCTCTGCTCATTTTTTTCCCTCTCAGTGCTGAGCTCTCATTGTGTTTGTAAAGTATTTTATTATGTACAATACAAAGTCTATCTATAAATGTTTACTGGTAAGGCAAATGTAAAAGTTCTATGTTTTAGATCGAGAAGAATTTAACCCTGTGATGATTCTGGTAGCTGTCCCTTTGTAAGATTGTACTGGGTGGGCCGCACAGCCCGCCTGCGTCGCCCCCAGATTATTTAACCTATACAGTCTGGTCGTCTTTGTAACTCTGTCATTGTCACTGTGAACATCAATATACAGTCACTCACAACATCACACAAAGTGGTGAATTTGTAGCCTATATTGGTGGAGAGTGTTCCAGAAGTATACACATCTTTCCCTATGTCAATTGTAGAATTAAAAACTTGTCAAATAAAACTTCAATAAAACATTGCTTGGACATCTTGATAAATATACACAGTATATTTATTTTCTCAAAGTGCCACATTAAATAAATCCAAAATTAGATTGAATTGAAAATTAAATTGTGATCATGCTAAATTAATTTTAAAGAAAAACATTTTTTTAAAACAATTATTCTGTATCTTTAGATTAAAATACAAATTTTTTTTTTTTCACTAAAGGTAAAGTGAGTTAGAATTAGGGGCTTAGGAAATAGCTGAGAAACAAGGTGATAAAATCAGGGAGGTAGGACAACAGAAAAAAAACAAGGAAACAAGGTAATCTTACGAAATAAAATCATTGTGGGGACATAAGCCATCCCAGATCAATAAGCAGGCCATTATGCTGAAGAATGACAGCCTGGGGCCGTGATTATGCCGCTATTATATCTTAAACAGTGTGGTTTGTCAAAATGCATAAGCCCTTTGCTCACATAAAGAAGGTCTCCCCTCTGTGTGCATTTTACCAGAGGCTTGATGCCACTGCCACCATGTTCTCAGTGCCCTTGATGGGGCTGCATTTTAAAGTGCTTTATGCCATAATTAAATACAGCTGATTGTAATATGTTCTAACATTCAACCTTTTGAGTAGATCAAAACACACATGGGACAGTAGAATGCTTCATTATGAAAAAAAACAAACAATGCAAAACAGCAATTAACTTCAGGTAAAATGTTCAAGCAAGTCAACAGCACCAATGACCGGCCTCCTTAACCAGAGACATGCAAATACAATCCAGGGGTTTGATACAGATTATGTGTCAACAAGGTCAAGCTCTCTTTACTGACTCGTGTAATGAGACCTGCAACGTACAAAATAGACCCGCATTGATTTCCATGCAATTTGCCAAAAATCAACACTTTGAAAAACATTAAAGATTCATGTAAAAACAGAAAACCTCTATTGTAGCTTGTCAGAGACTCTAAAATTAAAATATAGAAATAAAATTAAAGAAATAGGTGAGAAATATTTATGTGAGACATAAAATTTTAGCTGCCTTTATATGTCTGGTTCTCAAACTCACGTGAGGGTAAAATGGGTTTCTTACACCTTTTTTTCTATGCTGCAACAGTCTAGTAATAGAGATCCAAAAAAACTAACAACCAAAAACATAATTTGACAGTTTTTATTATTTATTTTATTTTTGACTGTGAAATTTAACAATATAAAGAAACAGTACATTTTCCTTGGTTTATTCAGAAGACAAGTCTGATTTCATACGTTCTCGTTTATTTTATGCCTTTGTCTTTTTAAAGTGTTTATTTTTAGCAAATTGCATGAAAATTAATTGGGGATCTTAATTTGTGTAATTAATTTGTGTTGACCCCAACAAAAAAGTTCCAAAACACACCTATGTGTCGACACTTTGGATGCACAATCATTACCCTAAATGAGAAATAGCCACAAATGAATCAGTTTTTCAAGCATTTTGAAATCAAATGCTGGTCAAACTCACCCCAACACAACAGGAGGGTTTTAAATGCTATTGTACCAAAACTAATAGCTATTACCGCTAAGCTCCGCAGCATCCAAATTCAATTAAGCAGTTTCTAAATTCACCTAAGTGTTTAATCAGGAGTCACTGTCAGACACACACAAGCACAAAATGGACCTTAAGTATGGCTAGCACAAAAATCACAGTGTACCATTCAATCAGAACTTTTTTCCCCTCATGCTCTCCTTTTTGGTTTTAGCTGCATGGAGAATGAAAGCTGCCACCATAAGGAACCCCAGCCCATTGAGGAAGTGACAGGCACTGCCAGAATATGATCCTAATCCTGTTCCCAACATTCTTTTAGCCCGCTGGCACTGCAATTTTGCCACATACTCTCCAAGCTGTCAGCTGAGGTAAATCTCTCTAACAGCAGATTGCTCAGATACACATCAAAGAACTCCTGGAAACCAAGACGGCTGTTAAACCTGAACATAAATGAATGTGATTTAATATCTTAAATTAAAATATTAAATTAAAAAGTAGCAGTGTGACTGAGAAAGCACTGATGATGGGACGATGTCAACAGGTGTTTGAACTCAGTTGCGAGAGGTCGCCCTCTTTGGTCCCAGCTCTCTTTTCTGATTCAATTCTTTTATTTTCATCCCTCTGTTATCACAACCCCACTTAATCCTCTTAAGGGCAAAGAAAACCCCTCTTTTCTGGGGAGAGCTCACCCAAGCCAACCGCAGCACTCTAGAGCCTGTCACTAAGGCGCTGTTTCAGTCACACGTAATTACACATCAATGCCACACTACACATACCTTTCAGACATGGAGAGTGGCATTGTGGGCATGCAGAGGGAAGCTCAGCACTCTCTGAAAGCAGGACACAGTCGTATGGATTAAGTCTCCACCGGACACTTGAGAGTTAGGCAAGACATTTCACTACTGTGCAAGACTTAAGGAAAGCAGACAATCAAAAAAAAAAAAAAAACCTAGTGAAACGGCCATTGCCTGCGAGGATTTATTTTCTTAATGGTAGATTAAGCGGGAAGATGTATGGTGTTGTAATTCATGCTAAGCATCATGGGATAGTTTGTAGAATGCTGTTTCAGCAGAATGTTTTAACTGTGATTATCTGAATGCTGCATCGCATCAGTAACGATGGATGCACCACAGAGATAGAGACAGTGGACTGGACCATAGCTATATGTACACTAGTAGTCAAAAAAAGTTTGGAATAATCGTGTTTTTTATGTTTTTGAACAAAGTCTTATGCTCAGCAAGGCTGCAATTACAATATTTTATTTGGGGGGAACAAATATAAAAATAGTAATATTATGAAGTTTTATTACAATTTAATGTAACTCTTTATTTGGATATATTCTAAAATGTAATTAATTTCTGTGAGGGTAAAGTTGAATTTCAGCAGTAATTGCTCCAGTCTCCAGTGTTACACGACTAGGGATGTAACGATTAACTGCGAGCCGGTTGAAAATCGATTCAAATATGTGACGATTCAAATCGGTTGAGATGCTAAACAAATCGCGATTCATTTAGGTGTAGGAGTTTATATGAATGCATGTCTGAGGGGAACTTACTGTCTTTAGAAAAGTTTAGATGGTATTTTTGCTAAGCTCCGCAGCATCCAAATTCAATTAAGCAGTTTCTAAATTCACCTAAGTGTTTAATCAGGAGTCACTGTCAGACACACACAAGCACAAAATGGACCTTAAGTATGGCTAGCACAAAAATCACAGTGTACCATTCAATCAGAACTTTTTTCCCCTCATGCTCTCCTTTTTGGTTTTAGCTGCATGGAGAATGAAAGCTGCCACCATAAGGAACCCCAGCCCATTGAGGAAGTGACAGGCACTGCCAGAATATGATCCTAATCCTGTTCCCAACATTCTTTTAGCCCGCTGGCACTGCAATTTTGCCACATACTCTCCAAGCTGTCAGCTGAGGTAAATCTCTCTAACAGCAGATTGCTCAGATACACATCAAAGAACTCCTGGAAACCAAGACGGCTGTTAAACCTGAACATAAATGAATGTGATTTAATATCTTAAATTAAAATATTAAATTAAAAAGTAGCAGTGTGACTGAGAAAGCACTGATGATGGGACGATGTCAACAGGTGTTTGAACTCAGTTGCGAGAGGTCGCCCTCTTTGGTCCCAGCTCTCTTTTCTGATTCAATTCTTTTATTTTCATCCCTCTGTTATCACAACCCCACTTAATCCTCTTAAGGGCAAAGAAAACCCCTCTTTTCTGGGGAGAGCTCACCCAAGCCAACCGCAGCACTCTAGAGCCTGTCACTAAGGCGCTGTTTCAGTCACACGTAATTACACATCAATGCCACACTACACATACCTTTCAGACATGGAGAGTGGCATTGTGGGCATGCAGAGGGAAGCTCAGCACTCTCTGAAAGCAGGACACAGTCGTATGGATTAAGTCTCCACCGGACACTTGAGAGTTAGGCAAGACATTTCACTACTGTGCAAGACTTAAGGAAAGCAGACAATCAAAAAAAAAAAAAAAACCTAGTGAAACGGCCATTGCCTGCGAGGATTTATTTTCTTAATGGTAGATTAAGCGGGAAGATGTATGGTGTTGTAATTCATGCTAAGCATCATGGGATAGTTTGTAGAATGCTGTTTCAGCAGAATGTTTTAACTGTGATTATCTGAATGCTGCATCGCATCAGTAACGATGGATGCACCACAGAGATAGAGACAGTGGACTGGACCATAGCTATATGTACACTAGTAGTCAAAAAAAGTTTGGAATAATCGTGTTTTTTATGTTTTTGAACAAAGTCTTATGCTCAGCAAGGCTGCAATTACAATATTTTATTTGGGGGGAACAAATATAAAAATAGTAATATTATGAAGTTTTATTACAATTTAATGTAACTCTTTATTTGGATATATTCTAAAATGTAATTAATTTCTGTGAGGGTAAAGTTGAATTTCAGCAGTAATTGCTCCAGTCTCCAGTGTTACACGACTAGGGATGTAACGATTAACTGCGAGCCGGTTGAAAATCGATTCAAATATGTGACGATTCAAATCGGTTGAGATGCTAAACAAATCGCGATTCATTTAGGTGTAGGAGTTTATATGAATGTATGTCTGAGGATTTGTTCTTTTCATCTTGCCTCTGTATAATGCATATTAAAGTTCGTAAGTTCAGCGCTGCTTTGTTTACAGCGGAAACCAGGAAACGGTTTAAGCGCCACCTGCTGGCAGAGAGTGAATCTGCATCTCATTCAGCTCTGCTGTTTCATGCAGATATTTTTATTTATAGTTTCACAAACCTGAAGTCAAACCATTCTGTTTTTGCTTCAAATTTCGAAATTATACAATTTAATTTAGATTAAAAACTGCTCATGTTGCATGTATGCAGCATCTTTGTTTGGACACATTTCATTTATAATTTGTCTTAAATCTAATTTTGTTAAAAATATATATAATAACCGTGAATCGAACCGAACCGTGAAATCAAAACCGTGAATCGAATCGAAACGAATCGTGAGTTGAGTGAATCGTTACATCCCTATACACGACCCATCAGAAATCATTCTAATATGCTGAATTGGTGCTCAAATATTATCTTAATATTATGTTGAAAACAGTAGACCATAAACCGTGATGTTTTCTTTTTCAGGATTCTTTGATAAATAAAAAATAAAATAAACAGCATTTATTTAAAATGGAAATCTTGCAACATTAAAAATGTCTTTAATTTCAATAAATTTTGATCAATTTTATGTATCCTTGCTAAATAAAAAGTATTACTATTACTATTATACTTTTTTAAAATTCTTGCTTAACCCAAGCATTTGAATGGTAGCGAAGCATGGTTTCCACAAAAATATTTAGCAAAACTATTTTTAACATTGACAGTAATAAAATACGTTTCTTGAGCACAAAATCAGCATATTAGAATGATGTCTGAAGGATCATGTGACTCTAAAGACTTAAATAATGGCTGCTGAAATTTCAGCTTTGCCATTACAGGAGTAAATTACATTTTAATATATATTCAAATGAAACACAAATTTAAAATGGTAATAACATTACTGAAAAAAAAAAAACATAATTCCAAACTTTTGATTGGTAGTGTATTTCATATGCATATAAACCATTACCTGCAAGCTATTATGTAAGTGATAGATACTGATTTCACAGGACCTTTGTGTGTCTTAAATGAATTTATGTTTATATGTTGATTAAATTGCTAATTAAAAAAGCAAAAATGTTTCATTAGCAAGAATTTGATCCCTGGATTACACTTTAAATGAATATTTATAATTTAATTTTAAAATATTTAAAAATTAAATATAAATAATTACATTGCACAGACACTTGGTTTCGACATCTGGCCCCCAAGTTGACTGTCCTATCATAAAAAGTCCCTGAGGCCAGTCCACCCTTGATCCACAGTCTGAAGAGTGAGTGCTGAGGCCTCATGCTTAGCTCTTCAGATATGCGGCTCGAACCACAGACATCCTAGCAGTAGGATATGCCTCAGGCCAGAGCTTCACGCCACCTTCAGCAATCAGATATCTTATCACTGTAGTGCCTAAGGTCAGGTGTTACCTTTATGTGAATACGATGTTACAGCTTGTGGACATTTGAACAAACATGGAGTACAGCGATTTACTGATATCCAAGGCATCTTACATTTGAAGGTTTGAGGACTGGAGGCAGTTGGCATTACAAACACTGCAATAAATTGTGACCCTGGACCACAAAACCAGTCTTAAGTCGCTTGGGTATATTTTTAGCAATAGCCAAAAAAACATTGTATGGGTCAAAATTATCGATTTTTATTTTATGGCAAAAATCATTAGGATATTAAGTAAAGATCATGTTCCATGAAGATATTTTGTAAATTTCCTACCGTAAATATATCAAAACTTAATTTTTGATTAGTAATATGCATTGCTAAGAACCTCATTTTGACAACTTTACATTTTGATTTTTTTGCAACCTCAGATTCCAGATTTTCAAATAGTTGCATCTCGGCCAAATAGTGTCCTATCTAAACAAACCAAACATCAATGGAAAGCTTTATTCAGCTTTCAGATGATGTATAAATCTCAATTAAAAAAAAATGGACCCTTATGACTGGTTTTGTGGTCCAGGGTCCAGGTCATTGAACAATTGAGAAATATAAAAATATAGCCAATTTAAAATATATAAACATAATATTTGTAAGGTTTAACATGACATAGGTTAAAAGGGTAGTCCACACAAAAATAAAAATGTACTAAGGTCTGTCCAATCCTGTATGTCTGACTTTCTTTCTTGGAACAATTTCGGTTCCCATTGACTTCTATTATATGGACAAAATACAACTGAAGTCAATCAGAACCGAAACCGTTGCTCGGTTAACAACATTCTTCAAAACTTATTGTGATCTTATTAAATCTTATCTTGTGTTCTGCAGAAAAAAGAAAGTCATACAGGATTGGATTTGGATTTTTCAGTTTTAATTTTTGGTGGAATATCCCTGTAAGTTTATGTCATGTGGTGACACTTACTGAGCCAGATACTTTTTTGTAATTTAAAATGTTATGTTTCTCAAAAATGAAAGTTCTGTCATCATTAACTCATTTCACGTCATTAATCAAAACCTGTATGACTTTCTTCTCTGGAGCACAAAAGAAGATATTTTGATGAACTGTTTGTGTCCAGGTCCAAAACAACATTGAACCCCATTGACTTTCATTTTCAATTTTTTTTTTTAAATATTTTGTGTTCAGCAGAAGAAAGAAGATCACATGGGATTGAAAGTAAGGGTGAGTAAATGATGACAGAATGCTCATTTTAGGTGAACTATCCTCTTAACCGTGGTATATCAGTAATTAATCAGTACACTTATCTCAGATACAAATGAGGAAATCAAAGGAGTATGACCATTTGGAGGGCCCTGAAGTTTTGAAATAAACTTTGCAAAAGTTCCAGCAAGAATGCTGGGCTGTGTGACATAAGTAGTCCCCCCCCCCCAAAACACTTATGTTTGCCTTTTCCAGGGAAAGCCGTTATGACTCTCACCCACCTATGGACATCTAAGATTCCGTCATTATGAGGCCTCGGCGTCCAGACGATATTCCCAACATGTTTCTGTCATTACAAAGATCTACATCCGATTTACATCATTGGCAAGGTGCTCTCCAAATGATCAGATGCCAGCATCCTCAGCAGTGTCAAAGTCAATAATGAATAAAACGTATAGATGAAAATAACTCGTCCCCTAATGGTCCCTCTGTCTCCTGAGTGTTAAAAAATGTAAATTTATGTAAAAGCCCATAGGAAACACATATTTACAATACGTTTAGGTAATCACAAGATGCAGGCATGGAGAAAAATCCCGGCCGAGAGAGGCAGTCAATGCAAAAATAGTTTTTATGTGTCATTAATTCTCTTTGCATTCCCAAATAACCCTATATTACCGCGGTAATACAGTAATCACTCACAATCGCACAGAAAATTATCTGCACTCATCTGTGGAATAAAAGGCGAAGGGGAAAACGAGGGGAAAGCATCCCATTTTAGTATCCTCTTGCGTCCTTAATGTTCAACAAGAAGCCGGCGAGTAAACGACTGCTCGGCCAATCTCGACTCTGGCACCGATGGAACAGTTTCCGAGCAGCTTAATGATAGCAGGGAGTCGATGGCTCTCGTCAGCCCCTCTCTTCCTAAAATGCACACACCTTTTCATGCTACATTGCCCGGAATAGACGCAAGGTTCATGGACAACCGGGGAAAATTGAACCGTTTATATGCTAGCAGAAAACAAAACACTCCTCTGATGCCAAATATCTAACAAAATATGTAAAAAAAAGTTAATTTCTGTGAATCCTTCAGGCAAATGAACTGCTAATTGTATGATAATTGTAAAAAGATGAATATCATCATGTTTTAGCCCTCTCCATGACAAGAAGAAACAGTGCTATTTGAATCATGCTGAAAGACAATGTCAGTCTCATTTGTGCCTACTTTTAACAGCTAATAGTCAATTCTATAACGGACCGTGGACGCCCCCTACTGGTCAAACCTGGGAACATGTGAATAACAGTGAACAAGATTCCCAGTTTTCGAAACCATTTTCAAAATCACTGCATCCTCCACTTTAGTTGACTTGTCATCATAGCATGAATGTTGGCTTTAGTTTTTCAATGTTCTACACAGGAGAGCAGAGCCAATTGGAAAAACAAGACTGTTTTGGTCTTTTCGCGCCATAGTTTAATCAATCTGATAATCAAATAACATAATTTACAAAATAATGATAATGACATGATTTCATTTACAACAGTAAAATGTTTCAAGGTTGATTAAATGCCTTATGCCAGTCTTATAGGCTGAAAAATTACATGTCTGGTCACTAGGGGGCACTGCTGAAGCACAAAACTGTGACGATGTCAGTTGAGCCAATATCTGAATGTCCATCTAGTTCATTCTTTGTAATTTACACATATAAATTGGTCCAAAGTTGGCACACAGGTATGGTAAAACCAACTCTCCTACACTTAACTGTGGCGCAAAATGGAAAGTGTCAGAAAAGCATTGCGCAAACCATCTGAGGTCCTGAACCTGCACTGTGATTCCCAGCTCCTGCTGAGCGAGACTTATGGCCTGTTGCACCACACACTCATTCTGCAGCTGGGACAGGGAACAAGTGGAGTACACTAAGTGTCCACCCCGCCGAGTGGCCTGGATTCCAGCCCTGGACAGAATATGAAACATCAGATTGATTAGATGTCAGTTCTCAGTCAGTCTTCATGGACACATGCACATATGTTATCACAAAACACATTCAACAAAATATGAAAAAAAAAAAAATCCCAGTGAATGAATAATATATATTGAGACATTATTAAAGGTCACCCAAAAATAAAATGTTTGTATTTTTAACCTTAAACTGTTGCTTCTTGCCAAAATAGGAGTCCATAATCCATAATTATGCTTCATCCAGTGACAAAGTCTTTCCCCTGTTGTCCTCTCACAACAAAATCCACGTTTTCCTTGGTGCTTGATCCATGTATATTTTATCCTGTTTCAGATGAGATTGACTTTTTCACTGGAGAAAGCAATATTATGGACTATTATAGCTGTAAGCAGCATTTTGAAGCTAAAACGTCTAAGTGATAGATTTGTTTCTTACAAACATTCAGACTTTTGCTTCACAAGACCTTAACTGATGAACTGGAGTCATGTGGATTACTTGTGAATGATTGTGATGTTGTTATCAGCCATTTGGACTTTCATTCTGATGGCACACATTCACTGCAAAGGATCTATTGGTGAGCAAGTTATGTAATGCTAAATGTCTCCAAATCGGTTCAGATAAAAAAAAAAAAAACTACATTTTGAATGGTCTAAAGATGAGTAAATTGTCAACAAATTTTCATTTTTGGACAAACTATTCTTTTAATGATGCATGCTGTGCATTAGCACCATTGAAAAAATTACTTACAGAAGCAGCTGTGTTTGCAAGAGGGGAAGTTTCTGTCTCTCTTTGGTCCTGGATCTTTTAAAAATATTGTTCTCTTCCACCATTGCGGAGTGTCTGTCAGTGGTGCAGGGAACATCTACAAGCACCTGTAAAAAGATGGAAGATGAACTGAAAGTATTGGCACAATACCCAGATTTGTGCTGCTGTCACATGTCTGTGTGTGTGTGTGTGTGTGTGTGTGTGTGTGTGTGTATATATATATATATATATATCTCTAAA
>NW_015539862.1:130070-152019 GCF_001515605.1 Sinocyclocheilus anshuiensis
TAGTTTTGACTGCTTTTATTGTCCTCATTTGTAAGTTGCTTTGGATAAAAGCATCTGCTAAATGACTAAATGCAAATGTAAAATGCTTGGCAGAGATGCATGCTGTAACCATACAGATAGCAGATGTTAGATATTTTTGAAATGTTAGTGACATCACACATTACATACAAGGATATGACAGTATAGCAATCATGAGAAGACAATGTAAATACATGGTGCTGGTAAAATACAGCAGTATAACCTAACCCAGGGGTCACCAAACGTGGTCCTGGAGGGCCGGTGTCCTGCAGAGTTTAGCTCCAACTTGCCTCAACACACGTGCCTGAAAGTTACTATTATACCTAGTAAGAGCTTGATTAGCTGGTTCAGGTGTGTTTGATGAGGGTTGGAGCTAAACTCTGCGGGACACTGGCCCTCTAGGACCAAGTCTGGAGACCCCTGATCTAACAGATTATTTGGTATTATTCAACAACTGTGATCTGAATATCTCAATATCACCTAATTTCTTACATTTTGTGATACAGGTCAATCAAACATTACTTCTTAATGGATAAAGGAGACTTTTTCGTGCATTTTATGGACCTAACGGAGGAAGAACTGAAGAAGCCGGTTGATAACATCATTCCTCCACGGCTGGAGGCCCTGCTGGAGCTGACCCTAAGAATGAGCACTGCCAACACAGACCCCTTCAAAGATGATTTAAAGGTCAAATGCGCATCGGTCTTCTCGACAGTTACTTTAACATTAGCACTTTGTAATATGTACAGTATGTTTGTGCATTCTGCAGAACAGTCTAGATTTCAGGTGTTGAGCAACTGCTTTTGCAGTAGAAATCCAAATGAAAAACAAATTGTTGTTCAGTTTCATCTTTTGCCTAAAGACGGGCAAAAATAAAGCTGAAATCACGATTATGGCAAATCACAAAGGCTGCTATTTAATTACTGTAAATGCAGGACACTGGCCCTCCAGGACCGAGTTTGGTGACCCCTGACCAAACCATTCGAAAGTTTGGGGTCGGCAAACCCCCCACCCCCCAACTCGTGCCCCCTCAAAAATAATGAGTGCATGACGCCCCTGTCTGGAGCTGTCGCACAAACATCTTCGTCACATATGTGACCCTGGACCACAAAACCAGCCTTAAGTCGCTGGGGTATATTTGTAGCAATAGCCAAAAAAACATTGTATGGGTCAAAATTATTGATTTTTCTCGGCCAAATATTGTCCTATCCTAACAAACCATACATCAATGCAAAGCGTATTTATTCAGCTTTCAGGTGAGTTATAAATCTCAATTTCGAAAAATTGACCCTTATGACTGGTTTTGTGGTCCAGGGTCACATATGTACTTTTATCTCTGACTACATTAGAATGAATATGCTACCTACTGGTGACTTATTAATATTTTTTAATCATCCACCAAATTATCATCTTTTCCTTACATTGCTGTAAGTTAATAACAATGCCACCTCAGCAAATTAGTTCTGTCAGGACCACTATCGTCAAAATGATTGACACTTAGCATTCAGTTTGGATTTGGCAGAATGGTTCTGTTCTGGGCAAAAAACTCCCTGCCCATCCATGCAGCCTGTAATGAATGAGCAGGGAGAGCAGCAATAACCCCACAGGGTAAACAGAACAGAACAAAGCAGATATCATTAATGTTCTTAATGATATTTAAGTGTAACAACATTATTTAAGATAAAAAGGAGTCGAATACAGAAAGCCAAGTCCTGACTGTGCCAAAAGGAAGAGTTGGGGATGGAAGAGGGTAATTTGCTCCTGAGCAAGTGATAAAAGCTGTTGAATAATACTGAATAGACCTTATATAGGAATGCCGTGATAGGCGTCGTATTCCTATAGGTATATGTGGATCAGCTGAGTCAGCCGATGCAATGCTATATGCTTTATTAAAACCACATTAAACTGAGTTCATGCCTAAGTAATAATATTTTTAAAATAAATATTATAAATAAATACTATAAAACTATATTTTACCTGATCCATATAATTTTATTTCATTTTTAAAATGCAGCTATTGTAATATTGTCTCTCTTTATTTTCTTTATGTTTTTAATAAGAAATTGTTAATAAGAAGGTAAAAACTAGAACCAGCATGAAAAAAATGCTAAAACAGAAATAAGAAAGATGTAAACTGCATCTCTTGTTCAAACTCGCTTGCTCCCAATCTCTCTTCCAACTTGAGAGTCCTCTCCACATTGGATTTTGGGAAATAGTGCTTCAGCAAGTGTACATCAGATGTACACTTGAAATCAGAGTGCACTGTGCGTATAAAAGAGTGAACGAATATAGGGAATGACGGTCACTCAGAATCCGGACGCCACTACAAAATGTCCAATACCCGATATAGTGCACTAAATAGGGGATAGGGAGCAGTTTCGGACACAGCTACTGTCGTAGTGCTGGCTCTAATGTTTCTTCTTTTTTTTTTTTTTAAGTAAAATGAAATATAATAGAAAATAAATACTACACTGCAGAGACATATATCCATCTAAAGCTGTTAATTAAATAGGTCTCACATGATTTATATTTTGATGAAGTGGAATGTAAGAAATTTTAATCTGCATTTTTGTTAACTGCTATTTAATCATTTACTCAAATCATATTGTGGTTCAATTCAAATCCTAAAATTGGTTTTCTTAGTATAACTATAACATGACATTCTCATTTACTTTACAAAACAGGCCATTCTCTTCCACACATTTTGCCCAATACTAACTCTGTCAAAGCTTTTCTCCTCTGTCATGCCTAACTGCCGACCATCAGTGGAAGTGATGTGGATTTTGTTTTCATCCAGGAACTCTTTAGGCAGGTAGCTCTGAAGAGTCCTGCGTAATCGCATAGTGCGGGAACCTGACAGGTCGTTCGCCCACAGATAATCTGAAAAGAAAAAAAAACATGCATATATCATCTGCATCTCTTCCATTAAAACGCTTGAAGTGTTGGCAATATGGCAGTTCACATACTGACTGAATGTGTCTGCAGGAGAGCAAGAGTCTTCCCTCCTGGAGCTGCACATAGATCCAGTACTGTGTGTCCTGGCTGGACGTCCAGCGCTAGTACAGGCAGCACCGAGGCAGCATCCAGAAGATAATATCCCAATATGCCACTGCTGTCAGGTCTAAGTTAACAGGACAGATATATCAAACATAATCAACTTAGAACAAGACAAAGGAAATGAGAATTTTTAGTAACCCTCACCTAGCTGGTTTAAATCTAGATATGTCTCCTTGGGGGAAAATAAGACATTTTATATCGGGACTTATACTGGGTTGAAAAGCAGCAGGTTCCAGCTCTGTTGAACCTCTGTGTGAGGTTGTGGAGTCATGTGAAGATGGATGGACTTCATTTCTGGAACAGTCAATAGGCCTACTGATGAAGTCTTTACATCCTCCAGCTTCTAAATCTATTATTACATTGGGTGCTGAAGAGAAGCTGTTTATCAGTGCTCCATATTTTTGTTCACACAGCATTGCAACGCGAATAGAGGGCCAAAGGTCCCTTAATTGTATACTGTAGCTTGTGTCAAAGTTGTGCAGAGCAAGTTCAGTGGCTGGGAACTTGGGCCTTGTTGCTGCCTAATGGAATACAGAGGAACATCTTATGTTATCTAGTACTGACACTTTGCTTTTATTTTGAAAATGAATGTAACCTCATTACTTACCCATTTTGTTTTAACGCGATACCGTCGCGGAATAAATCTAATCGAGTCTTTAAATTTGTTTATACAATATCTCGTGCATACGTACGCTGCCATGTTTGTGTTACATCAAAAAGCATCCGTTGTTTTTGAACTCATTGGTTCCACTACCGTGTTTTATATTTATCCACTATAATAATAAAGTTATTTAATTAAAAACCAAGACATCGTCAGATAAATCATCTAGCCAAGCAATTTCCCCAATAAGTGGCCTAATTTCATCCTTGAAGTCACATACTGGTTTCAATTATTATCTTATTATATTCGCGCATACAAGTGATTTATTGTGAATATATATATATATATATATATATATACAATTTAATCGATCAACAAATTATTACCAATGATATAATGTGGGTTTTTATAAAGCGCTTATAACATAAGAACGTTCCAGAAATGTTCTGTGAGCTCCTACTATTGCGAAGGCTTAACTCACGGATATTAACCACAGTCTATGATATTAACAAGTTCATTCTTTGACGTTGATTGCAGACATCCAATAACGTTCTTATTTAATAAGTCAAACCTTCACCATAGTAGAATTCGTAAATTCGCGTCTCTGTATATTTCCAGCACGTACTTGTTCATCCAGATTTCTCACCTTTATTGTCTTTATTGTGTGAATTTACTAGCATACAAGTATGGTTATTGAAAGGGAAAATATCACATATGGACAGCCTGACGAGGCGAAGGACGAGGTATGACTAATTTCAAGAGTTTTTGCTTTAGTTTAAAATGCATTTGAGAAGTTATGCAACTTAGAGAATTAGATAATTAAATTTATGTTACATTCAAGGACCTCTGAATAAAGAACAGAAGCTCCTGTTAAATATTGTAGCCTCAATAGTGTGTCATTTGGCCTTTAACAAAATATTTAGATCATCATTGTATTTAAGTACTTGATGTTTACATTGCAAAGACATTAAAATGGTTATATAAAACATTAAGATTTACCAATACCTTTTTGGTCCCCAAAATCGTGTATTCATAATAACTTGGTTATGTAGTATCATGGTACTAAATTTGTGCGGCTTGTCTCTTATTTGTAAAGGAACAGACAATGGCAGAGGAAGATGCAGGCGAAGATGGTGCTGATGAGGAGGAAGAAGAGATGGTGGTATGTTGGTATGTTAATACAATATTACCTAAAATGTATAAACATTAAATTCTTCTGTCATAAATCTGCTTTTTGGGTTCATTTTGAAAGAACTAAATAAATGCTGAACGAGAGGTGAATGTCATACAGATTAAACAGTGTCTGGCCCCCTCAGGACCCTACAGTATCTACAGATGCTTTAAGTGTACAGCACAAGCATCATACACATATTTACAGGTTAAGAATCTGCTGACAATATAACAGTTGAATGTGAGAAGACTTTTTTTTTTTAATGGCGTAGATCTAATTGCAATTACACACAGTCCCACAGGGTGGCAGTAGACATAGCATTTTTATTTGCTAGTTTCTTCTTGCTTTAATTTAAAATCTTCAGACACTGTGAGAAAGTAATGTAGCTTTAGCCTGTTGATAAAGAGACAATCCTTATTTGGATTTTGCTACAACAGTGATGCGAGTTAGTAAGAACGTGCCATGAAAGTGTGTTCTTCATTTGATTGAACCAATATTTGGCAGATATGCTTGTATGGATAACTGGATTATTAATTGTATATTGTTCCTAGAATAATGATCTATGGAAGAAAAAAAAAAGCATCTCACTGAAGCTGTTGAAGGGGGAAATATCTGTACTCTTTTCACTGCAATGCATGCAATTACAGGACATTGTGTACCACTTCATCTAAACTCAATAAGCTGGAATATTCAACTAAAACCAAATTATAAATATAAGAACACATTTCACTTACAATTAGAAAACCACTGCCACAAGCAAAAGGCACTGATAAAACTTTGCTCAGATAAAAAGCATGTAAACCTGATATTTTCAGAATCAAGCCAATTCATGTATAAAAACATAGAAACTTTATTAAAAGAAATGAATGGTTACATAAAACATGGTTTAGGCACATTTATAAAAATAAATAATCACTCAGTTGAAAAGCAGGGTATTATAATTTACCCAATAAGAAACACTAAATGAATTAAAAATGACTTCATGTCCCTGATGCATTCATACACACAGTGCATATGAAAATGAGAGCTTCACATCACCACCTCACCAACGGGAATTCTCCTTATTGCTCTGTCCAACAAAGTCATTCATTGAGGACTGGGGGAAGAAAAATAAATTACAATCAGAGACCTATAATAAACTTCCTAAATCAATGTAAGCCTTGTTGAAATTGGGCAATTTGAATTCCGAATACTGTAAAATCAACCAGTAATTTGAGCTTCCTAGGGGACTTTTATTAGCCAATCTAAAATCATTTAGATTCATCTTTTAAATTGTGCCAGTCTGACACAGAAATGGGTATTCATCTGAGGAACAGTGTGATTGTCCAGGGTGGACTTACCTGCATGAGGAGCCTCTCTTTCCTCAGTCTCTTATAGAAGAGCAGCACGTCCTGGTTGGCCTGCACTACTCGCGGATCAAAGTCCATCACACGCAGGCCTTCCAGACTCCGGGCCCGTGACAGAGCAACATAGGCCTGGCCGCTCTCAAACACACGTGCCAAAGAGATCTCCACACAATCCAGAGTCATGCCCTAAACACACCAAACAATCAAGATACTAGCCATGAATTTCATTCAATAATCACTTGTCTTTCATAGAAATTAGACTTTTTTTTTTTTTTAAATATGCTAGAAATACCACATTGTTTATGGTATTGGAACCAGGCTTTATCTCACTGTCAAAGCTAACCAAGACACAAAGCAAATAGGCAGGTTGCTCAAGCTAGCAAATTTGTTAATTTAGGCTACAAAGCTGCTAAAGCAGGGGTGTCCAAACTGTCTTGCAGAGTTTAGCGCTAACTTGCCTCAACACACCTGCCTGGAAGTTTCTCGTACACCTTGTAAGACCTCGATTAGCTGATTCAGGTGTTTAACTGGGGTTGGAGCTAAACTCTGCACGACAGTGGCCCTCCAGGAGCAGGACTGTACACCCCTTTGCTAAAGGGTGTATGTTTATCAGTAGGGAATTAGTGCTCTAGCTATAAGATTGGATCGAATTTTGACCCATTCATTTCAATTAAAAAAAAAAAAAAAAAAAAAAAAAAAAAAAGAAATTGTCAATTTGATGGTTGGTGATGTTCCGCGTATGTTTTTGTTTATATCTCTGTGCTCCCTGCTCTTACCCATGCGTGGCTTTGACGACAGTGGTCCTGACTGAACTAAACTAAAACTAATCTAAAATTGTAGCTCCAAGATATAAACCATTAATTTACCAACAATAGAACACCACAGTTGTTATAAGAGACATATTTTATATTATGAAACGCCAATAGTGACTAACCTTTTGCCAAAGTATTTTAGTTTCCAAGTTAAATTAAGTAAAATTCTCTTTTTGAACAAATTACTCAATTTTTCCCCTTTTTTACATTTTTTTATTAAAGAATATATTGAGAATAATGTTATTAACCATTTTTTATACATACAATTCTTGAAAAAGTCAATGGGAACCGAAATGGTTTGGTTATTCCTTTCCACAGAGAGAGCGAGAGAGAGAGAAAAAAAAAAACCTCATCCAAGTTTCGAACAACATAAGGTTAACAATGACAATTTTCATTTTGGGGTGAACTATCCCTTTAATAAAACTTTAATTATTGGTTTAATTGTAGGGATAAAACCAAATCAAGTAATTGATCTCATTGATCATCACTGTCTCCATATTACAATGGAGAGATTTAGACCCACATGGTTATACTGAGGAATTGATTTAATAGATTTTCCTCAGTTCCTCTAGTGAGCATTGGGACATAGACACACGCAATGTTTTCAAACATTTGCCAGACAGCTGAGGAGTTAAACAGCGATAATTTTGACAGTTCATCAGTGCAGAATGCACAGTCAGAAAAGATGGGTAAACATGGGGACTAGTTAATGAGTCAAAACACAAACCAAAACAATAGCCCTGAGCATCTGTTCACAGATAAATAAAAACACTCTTCCTAAGCAAAGTCATTTAATTTTAATAGCATTTTCAATGAAATCACATGATAATTTCCTCTAGTGCTCAAAACAATGAGATCAACAGCACAATTTTGTAAAATTAGATTTCATTCTATGCATTCAGCTGATGCAGGTTTGACTCAGTAGCTTACTACATATGCAAAATGACTCATGGTGGGACATGAGAGCAGAGCTCACCTGACTCTTGTGGATTGAAATGGCCCAGGCCAGTTTGAGTGGCAGCTGCTGTCGGCTCAGGTACAACCCCCCTGATGCTTTAAACATCCAACGCTCTCTCTTTATTACCTCAACAGCCCCGCAAAGGAATCGCACCCGAGGGAGTCCTGCAAGGGGAGGGGTGGTCACGAATGATGGTACGTCACAACATCTCACAGAATGTCTGTATCCTCTGAAATATGTTGATGTTCTATAACCAGCCAGGTACAGAATTTAATGAGTGATATTTGGGTAAATCTCATGAAGTCAGTGAAGAACGTCAAAAAACTGGATTGAAAACCCCATATTCTCATTACTGTAATATAATTGTTAAAAAAAATTTCAATTGAGTCTGTAAAATGTGTCTCTTATGCTCACAAAGGCTGCATTTATTTTATCAAAAACATAGTAAAACAGTAATATTGTGAAATACTAAAACAATTTTTTTTTTCCCATTTTAATATTTCCTTTCAAATGTATTTATTCCTGTGATGGCAAAGTTGATTGTCTTCAGTGTCACGTGATGCTTCACAAATCATTCTAATATGCTGATTTGCTGCTCAAGTAACATTTATCATCAATGTTGAAAACAGTTGTGCTGCATAATATTTTCTTTGTGGAAAGAATCATACATTTAAGGATTGAAAGAACAGCATTTATTTGAAATAGAAATCTTTTGTAACATCCAGGTCTTATTTCATGTACAATAAAAAAAAATAAAAAAAAAACTTACTCCAAATAGAAGAAAAACACATCAGCTTTAAACTGGTGTAAAAAAAAAAAAGCAAAAAAAAAGCTAGTACTATATTTGTACTACTGCCAGTGTTTTACTAAAATCAGAGTAAATCATTAAATTAGATCTAATTGCTAATTACATCCCAACAGCTGACGTAACAAAATACAATTAATCTAAAAGGTCCTAAAGATAGGCTTCCAGTTACTTTACACACAATAGCTTATTTTTCCTTCTGATTTTTTGTTAAAATACAACCTGGACATATTCTTATTTGAGATTTACCCATTTATTTACCAATTTTCATGAAGACAACGTGAAAGAAAGTGACAGAGAAAGTAAATATGATGTATAAGGGGAAGCTCCCATCACTGTTTTACAGTCAGTCGTACCTTGATTGCCTGGCTGAAAGTCAACCACTACTCCTCTGGCTCCATTCACTAGACCCCTCTGGACATCCAGGTTTTTAGTGAGCATGACCTAAAGAAATAAAAAGGTTCTTGCAACATTTTACATTACAAATCAAGAGCTAGTGTTTCCTAGTGGGGGTGTGAGGGAACACCTACCTGAGCTCCCACTTTCAGCTGTAAGAACCGACTCACTGGACTCTGTGCGTCAATGGTCCGAAACAGCATAGGGTCACTATCCACAGCCTCAAACACTCGCATGACCCCTGCAAAGGAAACACTTGAGAGACTTAGAAATGTGACATGTAATTTACATCTGTAACTGTCTGTAACTTACATCATTTTTTGTTTTTTAACAAGGTCCGTTTAAGATTTTATAATATGCAAGAAAAACAAGAGAACTGAAACAGTACAGTATATAATCAAAACAGCAGCATACCACAACCCAGCCCTTTACCCATCAGACATGAAGTATCAGTTACATTGTACAAAGACAAAAAAGAAGAAAAAAAAAAGAAAATCAGTTATAAATATTTTGGGATTGTATTCCCTACTTGAATTTCTCAACAAATGACAAGAAAGGTTCCCAGATTGCACAGAATTTCTGGGTACACCCTTAAAGAGAGTATCTTATTTTTTCCAGTTTAAGATATCGCATGATCTCTTTAATCCAATGAAGGTAAGTAGGGGGAAGGGCATGGAGATACATTTTTAAAAAACTAAATAAATGTACTCTTATATATTGTCATAGGTGGTTTCTAGTGACTTATGAATCAGATGAGAGATTTCTAATAATTATTTCCGTTTCCGGGATCTCACGCAATACCATTCACTTCTTCACAGCACTGACAGCGGTACCAGAACAACTACCACCTGATGCAACCAGCAAACCAAAAATCACATCTCACACATCTCCAGTTTGAAATGATATGTCTGTATGACTAACCTGGCAACTGTTTGAGTTTATTCTCATTAGTGAGCTCCACATCATCCTTGTGTGTGCACAGCCTGGTTGCTAGGATACCATCCCTCTCGATGCTGTGATTGGCACTTCTCAGTAGTTGTGCAGTAACTTCCTCTGTGACTCTACAGAATGGAGAGTCACTTTCACAATGAGATTAATCAAGATGATCAGCTGAATCAATTGACATCTTCATTGATTACAAGATGACGCTTGAAAGTTCCCAACTACAAGACCTATAAAAATTCAAATTACTCCTACAAGAACCACCTTAGGTTGTAGAAAAAAAAACTAACCCTGAACTACTACTAACCCTGGGACTGTATCCCAATAACACGCAGAGCCAGTGACTCACTGCACTGAACTGTGGATGCGGTGAGAACTCAGTACCTGCCCACTCTCACAGCCTGGAGGAGAGAGATGAAGGCTTTGTCTGTTTGTCTGCGCACCTCCGTCAGCTCCATGTTCATATGGATACACTTCCGCCAACTTCTCGACTGCAGGCAAAATGGACTTTTCTTATCTTATTCTTAGAAACAGCCAGTAGATACTCAAATGTAGTTATACACAAAGAAATGACCAAAACAATTTATGTCTCACAATTTAAAGTCCATTGCACTAACTTTGATGCTTTAGAGTTCATAAAGACATGCTAAAAGAAATCCATATGAATCTCTATGTATGTAATGTTTATGTGAATATAAGCCTAAATTAAATCTGTTCATCAAAGTGATACATTTTCTTCAGACGATTTAGTTTAAAACACTCGATTCATATGGATTACTTTTATGATTTCTTTATTAACTTTTTGAAGTGTCAAAGTTTTGGTGGAAAGGATTTGCAATGTAGAGACAAATCTTTCAGGATTTATTAAAAAGTTATTCATTTGCATTTTAAAGATGAAGGAAAGTCTTATGGGTTTGGAACATGAGGGTGAGTAAGTGACTTTTTTTTGATAAAATTTGATTTCCCCCCATTTCAGCACTGGTTAGTTCTCAACACAGTTTTAAAAAATGCTAAAAAAGTGGGCGTGGTGCGGAGCGGAGGAGGGGTGGGGGGGGTCAAGAGGGGAGACAGACAATACACACACAGCTTAGCGTTCTGACAGTTTCATTTCGCCCCCATCGAGTTAAAAAAATAAATGCACAGCCATTTGCACTCTGCATCAAAAACATATATGAACACGCTGTTGCACCTCGGAGAACTTTTAAGGCTTATTCTGCAGCGTTTATATAAGCCTTTTGATGGGTTGTGTCAGAGCTGTAAAAACGGTTATGCTCACCAAGTGAATGAATCGCATTTGTGCCTAACTCTTATTACAAAGCAAAAACAAACACTCTTCTTCGATCCATGAACGTTTCTCTCAGTTATTGTGCGTGATGTCATCTCAGACTCTTAAAACGTCTGTCATAGTAAATCAATCACAAATCACATGCAGTTGTGAATAATTAAGCGAAGCGTCTTCTCATAGGATAAGAACACACAGTCTCATGAATAATTTAATAGACACCGACGCGTCATCAATGTTCTATTAGTCTATTGCCACGTCACAAATTGTGACATCAACACAATGTAGATTCTAAACCCGGAAGATGAACATAGCGCAAAAATGCTTAAAATTAACCAGTTTTCTCCAACAGTTAAAATTATCGGATGCTAACATTGTCTTCTATGATGTGCAACACAAACACCTCTGCTAAAATCTCAGAAAAAGTAGTCTGGGGTTTCATGACCCTTTAAAACAAAATAATATCAAGACTGAACTGGACAAGCATTAATGATGCTTAAATGCTCGTTCACAATGAGGTCGATAACTACAATTATAATTATATAAGAAAAGTTAAGTATGCACAGCAATGACATAGAGGAACAATATAATCGAAATCAGAACCAAAAACTGATGAACAATAAAAACACTGAAAGCCAAAGCATTTGAAGTGGCCACTATAGCGTAACTGCAGCGCATGCTTATAATAAACAGAACATTGTCATTTGGTGGTGTGGGAACTAATATAGTTATCATTCTTGGTGTGAATGGGCCTTAAATGAGGAGTAGTACCTGAAAACAAAAGTTTGCCTTGTCCTTTCCTTTAGTTACAGGTGGAAGTTGAAGAAAGTCTCCACACACTATCAGTTGAATTCCTCCAAACGGCTCAGTGGATCTTCTGATGGATCTAGAAACATAATATACAAATGACACTTGTCTAATAATGCAACTCTGGGCTAATATTGAAAGACTTTGTATTGTTACCCTCCTTCAGAACAGGTGAGCATTTACAAACAAAATCAGTACTAGACTCTGATTTTTGAGAATTGTCGATGGATTGGTTTGAATTCAATTGCTATTCAAGGTCTGATCCAAATCACATTCAAATATTCATTTGCCATCTGGTGTTCATTTGGAGAAAATCCAGAGTGACAAAATCAGATGCAACTAATCACGTTAAATGAAATTACTAAACCATTATATATATATATATAAATAAATACAAATACTTAATTACCACATTAATCGATGTTAAATTTAATCTCAGCAATGTGGAAAATTAAGTGCACTGGAATAAACCGGTATCATGAACAGAGTTTTGAGTGTGGTTCACCTGGCTACGGCTTCCAGTTTGTCAAAGAACTCTGCTTCCACCATTGAAATCTCATCAATAACGAGGTGTTTGCATGATGTCCAGTGCTGCAGCACCCCAGGACGCTGAGCAAGCTCAATACATTGTTCAAGAGGAGCAGAGCCGGAACCAACACCTGATAACGAGAAAACAAAAATAACTCATATACAACAGCACAACTCTTTTTATAGATATGAGAAATGTGTTGATCATATGACAATTCAGAATTCTCTGTAGTGTGTACATAGTGAAATAAAACCAAGGTCACCTATGATCACTGTCTGGTTTGAGGTGAAAGGATACTACCTATTTCATAAAACATTTGCCATGAATAATTATATAGGAACAGCTTTCCTAATAAACACATGTAACATGTTTGCATTTGTTGGCAGTTGCATTTTTTTTTTAGAGACATGAGTGAAATTTTGTGAACGTTACTGACCCATTCCAGTCTGTATGAATGATCAAGGAAATGCATCAGGAGAACTGGAAAAAGCACTGCACTATAATTGATAGTCAGACTTGTAAATGTTTTCTAACCAGCAAAACTGTGCAGTGTGGTCCCTCCTATGTGACAAGCTGCAACACCAGTGCTCGCTGTTGCATACGTGCTTTTTGGAGGCAGAGAGCCTATAATCCTTTTGAGCAAGAATGACTTTCCTGTACCTAAAAATAAAGCCATGAACAGTGGTTTAAAATGCCATGAAATAAAAGACCTCAGTATAAAGCAATCATATGTGTGGCTATGAATAAATGAAAAAAGTACCTGCACTGCCTGTGAAAAACACATTTTTGCCACTCAAGACTGCATTGAGAACTGCAGTTTGTTCTTTGCTGAGCTTTTGTGCTACAGGCAGAACCAATACAGGCTTCTTATTGGAGTGAAGCACTTTAACCTAAAACAGACAAACAATTATTTATTTGGAAGGGACCAAGTACAATATTAAACATAAATGTTTCCAATTAATGCAATGCACCATATCTAGCCAATGGTTAATTTTCATCTGCAATCCCTTGATTTATGAACTTAGTCCATAATTCTGCTAAATGTATGACAGAAGAACATTACACCATCACACTGGCATTGTAAAGCTCTTTTCCCCTCTCTTTTAAGCAAATAGGTGAAAGGAGGCGATAATCTTAAAGGGGTCATATGATGCTGCTAAAAAGAACATTATTTTGTGTATTTGGTGTAATGAAATGTGTTTATGCGGTTTAAAGTAAAAAAAAAAAAGTTGAAGTTTCAGAATTAAACAATTTATAAAAAAATAAAAAATAAAAAATAAAAAAAAAGAGACATGATGGAAATATGATTTTGCTTACTAAAATTAATTGGTTTCTAAATTAACCAAATTTAATCAATATTAAAAAGTTATTTTAAAAGAAATGAACCTACTAAATTTTGTTAGATAATAATAATAATTTAATTGTGCTTCTAATTTGGCAAAACAAAAATGTAACAAACTCATGAAATGTGTCATGTACAAGTGGATGAACATACCGGACTAGTGTCACAATCAGGTCTGGGTCTTTTTACTTGCTTCCTTTCACCCAAGACCTTATTGACAGATCTCTCTGAAGGACCTTTGGGTTGGACTGATGCATTCACTTTACTTCTCAACTCGTTTGCTTTCTGCACATCTTTCAGCTGGAGAGGACTTAGGGTCTCAAAGGCTCTAGGAAGGCCAGCTCGTAGTTTATCCCGATCACTCATAGGCTTGATGCCTTGGGATGCCTGATGTTTGATGCTGAGCGTCTTCAGAAACATCTTCAAACGATCCGGTGGACAATCAGACAGCAAAACCTGCGTGTTTTCCGGGATGAATTTAACAGTACATTTACCATCCTTTGCAAAACGCGTAAAGAGCTGGAAATCACGCAGCATGAAGTTTTGAGGAGCTTTGCCATCGTGGACGCGCAAGACAATCTCTTGAAACTCATTCCGCCCTAATGTGACGGTGGCTTTGCGGATGAGCTGCCGTTTGATGGCTTGACCTGCAGGATTCAAGCGCTCCACTGCCACTGTGCACTGAAGCTCAGCTGGCTCAATGTGTCCCAACATTTTACCTGAAGAGAACATAGAGAACACAGCTTAAAGCATTTGGTTGATTTAACTTGTGACTTGATTAGTCATTTAATACCGAGTCTAGGTTTATAGAGGGCTTAGTTTACAGATTTAAGTCATTTGCGAAATTTAAAAATGATTACAAAAATAATATACATATTCACAGACGACTGACATTAATTTCAACTAAAATTTAAAGGTATCAAATGTACGTGTTTATTTAACGCAGAAGCCTAACTCACCTTTTTCATGCACTGTTTAAACAGCCAGTCACACACCAGCTGTTCATTCATTATGATGCGCACCCCACGATTTTCAAATAGTTCCGCTTGACAAAGATTGGTCAATAGTGACAAACTGCAGACCAATCAGACCAAAGGCATTTATCCAAAGGCAAATGCTATCCAATCACCGATTGTGCTTAAGCGGCGGACCCGCCTACGAGCGCGTGTGCTCCACCAATGAAACGACGTTGGTTTTCATTACGTCTCTTCCTTCCTGGTCTTCACAGGGACTGGTGCGTAGGGCTGTTCGATTCCGAAATTTTTGGAATCGAGTCCAAATCCGATTCCTGGTTCTGGAATCGATTCCAATAATCGATTCCTCACTGTTGTTTTCGACTCTTTTTCGATTCTTGTTTTTGTATATTGAAGGAACCTAATCTCACCATGTTGACTGCAGGAGGTCGTAGAATGTATCCTTCTCATAATATGAAGCTTTATTTGTAAAAAAATAAAATAAAATTGACGATACCTAAATTGTAATTTTGTCTGCTTTGCCCGTGAAATTAGTCATAGCCCACAGCTCAGCAGGCACATGCGTTTATCACATTAATTAAACAAGACATGAGATGTCTAAAATAAATGTGCACAGTTCAGCTGAATGATGAAGTTTACTATGACTGTATGCTTTGCACAATATTAACAAACTGTACACTGAAACAAAATAACCAGAACATTAACAATAACTGATAGAGCTCGTGGTTTATCTGTCAATCAGATGCGCTTTCGGCCACTGATCTATGCTCGTGACGTTTTATTTTATAATTATCATTGGCTGATAGAAATGTTTTAAAAAATAGTATTTTGATGGTAATAAGCATAGACATATTAAATACCTAGACGCCTCATTGGCCGCTTTGAGCCGTTGCTGCGATACGTCAACGCGTCCGCCATGTTCGTGAAGGCAAGACTGCCTTAAAAATAAATGGAGGTAAACGGAGGAGCTGCGTTTTTTTCTGGATAAAAACACTATAACGTTTACATTTATCAACCGATTTCAGAGTTTTGTGATCTACATGGAGTTAAAAATAACTCTGCCTCCAGTTATTTAGTTAGGTTTGGAAAATTTATTAATAGTCTGACACTGGTGGCTAATTAAGCTGTCAACATAAAGATTTCACATTTATTTTCGTGAAATGAAATGTGTGCAGCCTTCGTAGGATGCAGCCTTCCGTTTGAGAGGCACCCATAGATAAGCTTTGTTGAACTGAAAAAGGCTCTGAATGAGGAGTCGATTCCCCTTGATGGAATCGATTCCCAACGCCTCGGAATCAATTTTTTTCTTTCTTTCTTTCTTTCTTTCTTTCTTGCTACCAACATCATCAACACTTTAAACAAATGACTTTTCGAAATGATTCCAAGATTATTGGAGTTTATTTCACAAAATAAATAAATAATAGGCCTACTAATATCAGTGTTTAGTGTGTTGCTTGTCATTTCTTTGTAATTACTTGTTAAATTTACTAGCAATTTCTGAGTAATTACTGTTTCTGCACATGTTTTTTCCCCAGCATACATAAATATATAAGTAGATATGCCTATGCACATCCTTCCAGAAACAGTTGGCTAGTTCCCTATATATTTTAATATTATTGTTCATCAATAAACCAGTGATTTACAGTTAAGATTGCTTAATCTAGCTCATTTTCACACAGGTCAGGGTTTACTGTCTTTTGATTTAGTGGTGGTTAATTACATTTTCCAGTATAAAATATCAGTCATGGGTTGGTGTATTTCCGTAAACAAGAAGTGCTCTTTTAAATTTCCAGGAATGAGTCACTGTCCCGCATCATTAAGTCCCGTTCAGTACATGCAAGCTTTTCATTAATTTACATTCATTGGCAAGACGACAGCTGGCTGAGTTATGACGCTCAGGAGAGGTGGGCAATACCAGAATCCAGGATAACAGTAAGGACTGCCTTCACCCTGCACCCACAGCCCATTGAAGATTTAGTGAGATGGAAGAATATTAAACAGAACTACACTGAAAGATAAGGATTACGTTGATCTTGGACTTTCATTTTATTTAATTACACATTATCTGTGATATGCAAATAGGGTTATAAGTGAAACTTAACAGAGCCTCGGTTGCAAAAGTGTAATTAGCAATCATATTAGGAGTTCATGTCTAATCTTGCCTGACACTCGCCTCCCGAGCAAACAGACCTGCTTCACTAAACCTTCACATGCCAAGAGATCTTTGCCAAACACAAATTTTCCAGTCATAAATGTCCCATTAAAAATGCAGAACTGCCATGACAGAATTTTATATGACACAGTGTTATCTGCAGTATACGCTACATCAGCGTATATATTTAAATTGTATATGTTGTAAACTGTTTTATTTAACATTTCACAGTATTTTAGAAAGTGTTTTGAACAGTGTTTTCTAATGGACATTTACCAACCAGTTGATGATAACAGGAATTCTCCCTCATGACTGTGTATACCATCCAACCAGACTCATTACACTCATCATTATTTCAGAATGACTGCTGTTTGTGTAGATTTTTTTTTTGCACTCTGCTGACATCTCTAACGACTTCCTTCTGCCACATGTATCATGTGTAATGATCACACATAACTAGTTTCCAAGATACTCACACCTTGGTCCGCATTAACTTGGGCTTTCATGCCTCATTTATGAATTAGAAAAGTAAACTGTCTTGTATACTGTCACAAAAAAGGCCATCTGTAGACAACCACTCAGCATAAAAATATGTTTTAGAACACCAGCGATCATTATCATTCCTGCTTGGGTGAAATGTAAAGGGTACGTGTTTATGTGCAAAAATAAACGAACCAATGACTCACTTCACACTATTGACTCAACTCACATGCAATAGAGCATCTATAAAGAAGTAAAGAGCAGGGGTAAAAAAAACACGTTGTCTAGTTGAACTCTTGATCTCAGTCCAATGGACCTTAATCAGGTTAGACGCCATATTGAATTTTTAACCCTAAAAAGTGCAAACCCATAAAGAGACATCAGAAAATTAATTTAATGCTATTTTCCATCTTATTGGGACTCAAATAATACAATTTCATAATTTTTTTAAAACTTGACTCTTATGTTTGATTTTAATGTTTGTATCCCCCAGGATACGTTGCTCCTTTGGGGGTATAAATTCACTGGAAACAGAACACTTGTTTATCAATGCTTGTTACAGCATGGTTGTAATTCCTGAATGTTTTGGAGTACAGACTTAACGTTAGTCTCTTTTTAAAGAAGACACATAGCAGATTATTGCTGAAGTGAAAGCATTTCAACAAAAGAAAGTATAAAGTTGCTATAAATCTAAAATCTGCTATAAAATCAAAGCCATATGTCTAACCGATTTATGTTCCAAATTTGAAGTTGACATCACAAACATTGTGGTTCCTGTGAGATTTTCTTTGGGCACTATACCAAAAATAACCACTGGGTTACACCCAAACTCTATTGAATTTTTCTAATGCAGTTTTCTGTCACAAATCAATAATTTTCTGTCACAATATCACATCTATTACAAAACAGTCACCAAATATGGAATCTTGATTTTCTAAAAAAACCTCTAGAATAAACATACACTGAGTAAGATTAGACACTTTCATTACCGATTATTATTTTGGGCTCATTTTTCGCAGTTCTTTTTTTTCCCATCGAACTGATGCTAACAAGCTAAACTCCGCATTCAGACATTGTTCTAAATTTGCTGACAAACGACAAACCCAATTTCATCTTTTAAACACACTCTGAGCCATATGTTACTCAACCACCGGAGACTCAAACAGCTGTCTGCATCCGAACCGGTCCGTGTACGTTGCGTTCATTCATTTTTTGATTTAAAATTGAAAACAGAAACATGAGAAAATGGCATTTCGTTTTTTTAGAAAAGGGCATTTTTCTAACTTTATAAAATATGTCTTACACCTTTAACATTAAATTCCTGAATTTAGTCAATATTTGAAAAATATGACATCATAGGTGTTACCAATTACATCAGTACCAACCAAAGCCATCTTTGCACTGTGGCACAGAAGCTGCATCTTAAGTTGAATTTAGATGTATTTACACAATTAATGCTGCTCAGACGGCAGTAAATGCATTAACACAGCAATTGCATTATGGAATGAGATTAATGTTTTAAACAAAAACATTCTGAATAGCCTACAAAAATATTAAATGAGTGACAAAATGAAACATTTGGATACTTGAATTATGAAGGTTACATCTGCTGGTCGCTGAGGGAATACAACAGTATGGTGAGGGGCGTAACATTTCCATCTCACGCTTGAGGTATTCGGCCAATCACAACGCACTGGATAGCTGGCCAATCACAGCACACCTCGCTTTTTCAGACCGATGAGCTTTGTAAAAATCGCCGCGTTTCAAAAAGGCGGGGCATAGAGGAGAAACAATAATGTACAGTATGTGGAAAATAATGTGTTTTTTTTACTTTAAACCACATAAACACATTTCATTACACCAAATACACAAAATAATGTTCTTTTTAGCAGCATCATATGACCCCTTTAAGTCAAATAAAACACACTGTTTTGTGTCTAAAATGAAATAAATTCATACTCATTATTAATTAAACTGTACTGTCTAAAATAAAAGTCATGATTTCTGCGTATTCACACTAAAACCAATACCAATACGCAGCTTTGCCACACAGATTTTGATAACTGGACTGCTAAATAAAATGTGCGGTGCGACAAAGAAATAGACTAAAAGGGTAATGTGATCCGAGGTACATACATATTTCTGCAATAAGCACATAATACTCGCCATAGAGAAACTATGCCTACATAGAAGTAAACCCTGTCCATTTGTTAGTCTGGTTGTTTGATGAGAGAGACGGAATGCAGAAGTTACAATAAATACCTTAACAGCGGAGGACTCTTATTCTGTTGCACAGAAATCAAGACGGCACCGTTTCATTCTTGCTTGACCAATCAGTGAAAAGGGCGTTTAATTCCCTCCCACACGTGGAAATAGAACATTCAAGCTGTTTATCCATTTTCTACCCCTGAATGTAAAAACGAAAAATTAAGGCGAATTCTTGTCTTTTCATGTTTTTGAAAAAACGAAAAATGAAAATGGTGCCGTTTTCTCATGTTTCTGTTTTCAATATTAAATAAAAAAAATAATGAGCGCAACGTACAAGGACCAAAGTCACACAGTCTATATGTATGTTTTATATCTTACCTAACCTAATAAGCTAATGCTGAACAACAGCTTTTTAAACAGGTAAGTCCCCTCCAACGTGTGTAAATATGTGAACTAGATCAACTTTTATCGGCGGGTGAGTAGATTTCCCACTACAGGCGGCCATGCAGGTTTAAATGCTGCCTGTGAGCTAAACAAAGTATGGAGAAACAAAAGTCACCTCATCTAAATATTCACAACAAACACCCTTTCAAGATGAAACCAAGAAATGAGACCTACGCTTTCACTGCTTCTCCCCTCAGCTTCTCAAATGTTTGTATCCCCCAGGATACGTCGTCCCTGAATGATAGCATGTGCTGTGGTCCTAGATCACGTGTAATTTTCAAAACTCAAAATGTTCTAAACTGTTATATGGAGTTTTTGTCTACTTAAAGTAGCTGAACAGTCAGTATGTTGTTAAATAACAGTACAATCAATACAAAGTACAAGCAAACAGTAAGAATCTGTACTTCTATCCTTCACAACTTTGTTTTCACCCATGTCAGAAATTAAATATGGTGGTGCGGTGTTCCCGGGTTCTGGTTGAACTAATTTATTCAGGTTAACAATCCTTTAACGGATTTGAATTATAGAAATGTTATAGTGTGCTATGTGTATGCCAGGTTAAAGAGATGGGTCTTTAATCTAGATTAAAACTGACGGTGTGTGTCTGCCTCCCGAACAAGGCTAGATTTTTGACATAACATAGGAAAAGGATATACCTCCAGCAGTTAAATTAACTTTTGAAATCTTATTGCTGGCTCAGATAAAATGGATGAATAAATTAAGTGGAATTTAACAGTATCATGCTGTAAAGATGTCTTACTATAAATTTGTTTTGCAAGTCACTACACTGATACCCCAACATCATGCTATAGCCTCATGTTTTCTTCTTTTGGTTTTGTCAAATTGGATGGGTGTTTCTTTTTCCATCTGCACCTAAGTGGAACATGATTGTGTGTGTGTCACCCTTGCTCTGTGATTCCAACAATTTTAGAGATCACTCATTCACTCAATAGTGCTCTAAATGTCACGCGGCTATATCTCAGAGCACAAAAGCAATAAAACCTAAATGAAATTATTGGACTTGATCAATGAGCCTCAACATGGGTGACACTTAAGGGCTGAGAACAATTGGCTAAAGCTTGAATACTGTGACATGAGAAGAAATACAACCTCTGCATGTCCTTTCTAGATTTAATACTTTCACATGGAATTGATGTCGATGGTGTTGAAATTATGCAGCCAAGCGATGATATCTCAGATCATTATCTAGTCTTGTGCAAACTTCATATAGCTAAAACTGTAAATTCTACTTCTTGTTACAAGTATGGTAGAACCATCACTTCTACCACAAAAGACTGCTTTGTAAGTAATCTTCCTGATTTATCTCAATTCCTTAGCATATCCAATACCTCAGAACAACTTGATAATGTAACAGAAACTATGCACTCTCTCTTTTCTAGCATGTTAGATACGGTTGCTCCTTTACACTTAAGGAAGATTAAGGTCTGACACTGTGGTATAATGAGCACACTCGCACTGGAAAATGCAGCCCGGAAAATGGAGCACAGCTGGAGGAAAACAAAACTAGAGGTATTTCATATTGCTTGGCGGGAAAGTAAACTATCCTACAGAAAAGCATTAAAAACTGCTAGATCTGATTACTTTTCATCTCTTTTAGAAGAAAA
>NW_015539862.1:152430-173215 GCF_001515605.1 Sinocyclocheilus anshuiensis
CGCATCAGATAGTGCTATAGATCCCCTGAGGAACAATTCCACTCATTCTCTACTATGGGAGAGGAAGAATTGTCTAAACTTGTTAAATAATCTAAACCAACAAAATGTATGTTAGACCCTATTCCATCTAAGCTCCTAAAAGAGGTGCTTCCAGAAGTCATAGATCCTCTTGTGACTATTATTAGTTCGTCATTGTCATTAGGTGTCCTCAAAACCTTCAAACTGGCTGTTATTAAGCCTCTCACCAAAAAAAACACAACTTGACCCCAAAGAACTAGTTAATTACAGACCGATCTCGAATCTCCCTTTTCTGTCCAAGATACTAAAAAAGGTAGTATCCTCACAATTATATTCCTTCTTAGAGAAAAATGGTATCTGTGAGGATTTCCAGTCAGGATTTAGACCATATCATATCATCGTACTGAGACTGCTCTCATTAGAGTTACAAATGACCAGTGGTGGGCCGTTAGGGCCAGCAAAGCCTTCTCTGCTGGCCTAAACACTATCAGAATCACTGATTTAGTTTTAATATATTTTTCCATGAATGTGTATTAAATTATTTCCAATAGTCTATTCTCTTCAGTTCATAGCTTTTCTCTTGGTTGCACTGCTTCCAGCAGTGTATGTTTATATTAGAGCTTTTATCCAATCATATTTCAGCAATCGTGTTGCCAGGGTCAAAAAAATCTGCCTTAAACTGAAAATTGAGTGTTTACTATTATCATTTTGCATTATTGACACAATATTTTCCTAATTAATGCTGTACAGTTGCTTTGACACAATCTGTATTGTTTATATAAAGCGCTATATAAATAAAGGTGCCTTGACTTGACTTGACTTTCCCAGACCACAGGAAAGCCCTCCAAAAGCCCATTAAGTAATAGCCAACTGACAGTAAAAGCAAATCTACTGTATATATTATATGAATTAAAAAAAAAAAAATCTGAGGACTCCCTGATTGCATCTATTTTGTAAAAAAAACGTGCTTGTTATTTACTTCTGTTAAGTAGGAAAGAGAGAAAAATTTAGCAAATGAAGTTCAAGCAAATGATCATTTGTTTGTTGCAGCATAAATGTCATCCTGACAAAATGCACCACTAATGTCAGGAAAGGCCAACCCATTAATAAAACTGGGACAGAGGGGAAAAAAAGTGAAGATATGAGCAAGAAAGGCTATTTGTCATTTGTCCTGCAAACAGAAACCCAGATTTTTTTGCAAACAGATTTTAATTTAATTGAAGGTGTATGTGTGTGTGTGTGTGTGTGTGTGCACTGTAAATCCTGATAAATGTACTCCTAACTAACACTTTTTAGTTGACTTTAATTGTAAATTGTGTTTGATTTAACTGTAAAAATCCAGTTGTGTACTATTTGATTTTCATCAAACTCTATCACTAAATGTTGAAATTAAATGTTTTTGCACAAGATTAACATAAGGGGAAATCTGTTAGTGTTGAATGTTCTGTTATGTTTCTAAGGGTTTCTGTTATGTCTGTGTTGTCTTTAGTCTTCTGGATTGTATTTTCACAGCATGAAGGTAAGATCTACAGATTTATGAATGAACCGCTCGTTTTAAAATCTTCCCAGTCTACTGACACTTGTGATGACATCTGCTTCAAACATTACAATGTTCATGATAACTTTCATTAGCTCTACAATAAGTAAATCCACCTCTCCAGCTAATTACTCTTCAGCAGTGATGCTATAGAAATATGCAAAGTTACAGCATAACAGAAGTTCAAAGACAAAATTCTAAAGATGGCTCCGTATTTGTTTCTCTGGCACAAAGGGTACTGCTTTATTTAAAAAAGCAGTAACAGTTATTGATGCAGAGATAGTCTCTTTGCATGTGCATGTGTGCCATTGCTAGCTGCATAACTGAAGCACTTAATTTACTGGAGTAACCCTTGGCCTTTTCAAGGCAATCGGTCTTGCATGGTTTTATTATGTAAACCAGATTGCTATTCAAGTAAATACAACTGAGAATCTCCAAGTTGCAGTAAATGTTGCATTAGTTTGCTCAACTTAAATAAACAAATTAAAATTAAAATGAATTAGTTTGTGAAACTAAAAAGTATTTTTTACTTTTTTAACATTGTTTTTTTAAACAGAAAAAAACATTGTCATTTGTAACTCTTAATATATATATATATATATATATATATATACTGTAAGTCTCTTGATATTAACTTATTGTTTATTAAACTGTTGTATAAAATAAATATCACATTTGTAACCATGCTGATTTTTTATACCCGCATTTGGCGGGTGTTAATTTCAAACCCTGATCGTGACAGTACTCCCCCCACCGGCCAGGCGTGACCTCATGCCATAACAAAAACAACGGAGGGACGGAGAGGACTAAGGAGGAGGGCAAAGGAGTGGAGTTAGGATGGTTACAAGGGACTGCGATGGGTAGGCAGGAATGCAGGCAGATGACCAGAGCAGCAACGACGGAGGGAGGAGCCAGGATGGAGACAGGAGGGACTTGGAGCAGGAGGAGCAGGAGGAGCAGGAGGAGCAGGACCCAGACCGTAGCCATGAATGCGGCCCACAGTGGAGCCGATAGAGGGAGGAGCCATGGTGGAGGAAGGGCTGATGACTCCAGGGGGCCGACCGACAGCGGCGGAGCAGGTGGGAGAGGAGCCTGAGGCGGAGACGGAGAGCCGTAGAGCCAGGGCGATGGGGAGGATGCGGAGGGCCAAGGTGGAGCAAATGGCTCAGGCGAGGCGTAGGCGGGGATCTGGAAGGCCGCAGTGGAGCCGGAGTGACAGAGGACCAAGGTGGAGCTGGAGGGAGGGAGGAGCCCAATGGAGCCGGTGAGACGGATCAACGAGTTGCAGCCGGAGGAGTGGAGTCCTGAGGCGATGGCAGATCGACGACTGACCAAGGCAGAGCTGGAGAGACGAGGGAGCCCGGCGGAGCTAGTGTACTGACGGGCCACAGCAGAGAGAAGAGAGCTAGGAGCCATGGTGAAGCCTCAGGGTCGACGGGCTATGGGACGGCTCGACGAGGCGCAGCCAGATGAGTGAAGTCCTGAGGCGATGGCGGGTCGACGACTGACCAAGGCTGAGCCGGAGGGACAAGGGAGCCCGGCAGAGCTGGTGGACTGACGGGCCACGGCAGAGAGGAGAGAGCAAGGAGCCATGGTGGAGCCGCTGGGTCGATGTGCCGAGGCGGAGTCTGGGACTCAGAGGCTGGAAGCGGAGACAAGGGATCCTCCAGCCACAACACCGAAGGAGATTGGCAGACCTGCGGCGAACCCACATCAGAGATGGTAGGCTGAGGGTGAGCTGAGGGGCTGACAGGGGACAGCAGAGGTGGTGGTGAGGACTGATGAAGAGGTGGGGGGGGAGGGAGGCTAGGTGGGAGTTTTGAGCAGTCTGGGGGTTCAGGAATGGTGTGTGCTGCCCACACACACCAGATGGCCACTCCCAGTACTGGGAGCGTCAGAGATAGGGGAACAACCTCCATGGTCGAGACGGGACAGACAGATAGTTCAGGACAGACAGACAGTTTGGGCACGACCTCCATAGTCGTGAAGGGGCAGACAGACTGTTCAGGGCAGATAGACAGTTCGAAAACGGCCTCCTTGGCCATAACAGGACAGACAGAGATTTCAGATAATGACGGGAAACTGGTTAGTTCTGAATAAAAGTCTATCAGATCCCCTGAGTCCTACTTCAGTTCACCCTCAGTGGTGGTGCAGTGGGCGGGGCATTCCTCCGTGCCCTCGCTCTCCACTGTATCATCCCTCGTTGCTGGCTCTCGCACCTGGTCAGACGATCCGTGAGGCTCTGGCTCCGGGGCGATCCTTAGCTCTGTCGCTCTTGCTTGTGATGGCTCGTTGGTCACGGCGGGTTTTGGCTCTCTGTCTGCGGCGGGCTCGGGCAAGTGATCCGCGCTGCGTTCCTGGTGAATAGAGTCAATGCTCACCAGCACCCAACTCCACGAAGGTGGCGAAATCCCCTTGAGGTCCACATCCGTCGTCCAGGTAGCTGCACTGTTGGCGATCTCCACAAAGACCGCCGTGTGGACCTCAAGAAGAAGCTCCCCCTGCTCCAGCAGCAGGAGGAGGAATTTGGGGCGATCCATAAACAAAAAATGAAAGACTTTCAAAAACGAAAACAAACAAGGGAAAACACACCGCTTAACTTTTCTTTTTGTGGTCCGGAATTCTGTCACACCGACTGCTGCAAGGATGCTGAAGGCACGAAAAAATGATAGAAATAAATCCTTTTAATAGATAATCCACAAGATGAAGAAGTTCTCACAAACAGGGTAACATCAAACAATACCGGACAAGGAAGAACTGAAAGGGAGCAACTTAAATACACAGACCAAACGAAGATAATTAACTAACACGGGTGAACAAAATGAATTAATCAGACACAAAGGAAAACTAGGTCAAGGGAAACATGAGGAAAGAAAACAAACTAAAAGTCCATGATCGTGATAGCAAAATAAAATGTGATATATTACATAAAACATTTCTATATGGAAAACTAATGCTTATATTTTTTCAATATACTGCAGTATATGCATTGACCATGAATGGCTGTAATTTGATACATATAAAGTATTTAGAAATGAAGACAAAATTACATGTAATATTCATGAAGTTTTATCCTTAATTGTGCACATATATTACACATACATGTTCCCATATAAATGTGAATGTATATTTACACACATGAATATACACATTCATGGAATGAGTTACAGCAGATTTCTAGTTCTCAGCATGCTTTGCTTCTGACTGTTAAAGGAGAGTAAATCTTAAAATTAAGTGTTATTTCATGTGTTTTGCTCAATATTAATATGGAGGGAGATCTGTTATTGCTCTATTATTTTGGAATTTAAAAGGGTTTCTGGTATGTCTGAGTTTTTGGGGTTACCATTGTGCTGAAGAGAAGAACCTGTGGTTAGGCTGATGACTGGCCTAACACCAATAAGATTATATATTACTTTATTTAAAAAGTAATGACTGTGCACTCTTCAGCTCTTTGCGGACATCCGCGTGCCTCCCATTTTTGGTCAGTAGGCTACAAAAGTACCAACTGCACTGGAACATGTCCGCCGAAAAAAAAACGGTTGAAACGGTCTTCATGTCTGTGGTCTCCCATGGTTTTAAAATCAGTTAAGATTTGAAAATCGTCTAGTGTGTCCTAGGCCTAAGACAGACATTCTGTTGTTTCTAACAGATTGGGAGTGACTGCGTAAAGTCTTAATGGGTCGTGTTGTCTGATAACAGGAACAGAAAAATTTGGTAATTTGGCTGTATTAAAATAGTAATAGGCTGTATAAAAAGGAAACAAATATAAAGGACTGATATGACATGATGGCATAATGTATATGCTAATTAGCACGTGACGTCATCTAGCAACATTTAACGACTTTTCAAAAAAGCTTTGACTACTCTTCATTGAAGGGATTTGGCAACACTGCCCTTTTAACCCTACAACACAATGCAATGAGGTGCAAAATTCAAAACAAAAACACCTGTAAAAAATCAATACGAAAAATGTCTTAATTTCAATACAGTACATTGTGACCTGTTTTTACAGATTTTTTTTTACAGTGTTGCTTTCTCCAGTAAAAAAGTCCATCCCCTGTTGTCCTCTCATAACCTCTCCCATTTGTTTATTAACTGTTTTCGGTTGTAAATGGTGCTTGATCTGTGCATATTTTTCTCCTGATATAGATGCAATGGCTTCTCCAAATCTGTTGTCTGGAGAAAGCAATATTATGGAGAGAGGACTCTTTTAGCCTGAAGCAATAGTTTCTAGGGTTGTAAAAAAAAGTAAAATGTCTTAATGATTAATTTGTTTATAACAAACATGCAGCTTTTTGCTTCGCAAAACATTAATCCATGGACTATTTCACTGTTTTTATCAGCTGTTTATTCTGATGACACCCATTCACTACAGAGGACACATTGGTGAGCAAGTGATGTAATGCTAAATTTATCCAAATCTGTTCAGAGGAAAAATGAAACTCATCTACATCTTGGATGGCCTGAGGGTTATACATTTTCAACAAATTTTCATTTTTGGGTGAACTATTTCTTTCAAACTAAACACAATACAATGCCTAATTGAAAATATGAAGAAAAAAAAACACCTGTGAAAAATCAGTATGAAAAATCCTTCATATTAATATACTTTTTGTGTGTATGATGATCCTGGTTAGTATTTTATTGCCTGTCATCATCCCAGCAGTGTGTGTTCTTCTTGTAATGTTTGTATGAGCGAATGAGAGGGAGACAGATAGGAAGTATTGTGTGACAGCGGAACAAGCTATCAGCCATATCATGAAAGTGTTTGTCTTTAATTGAGGCAGAGTTCAGCATGTCTGTACACTCTAAAAAATGCTGGGTTGTTTCAACCCAATGTTGGGTCAAATATGGACTAACCCAACTGTTGAAATAAGTAATGTACAGACAGCCTCATACTTTCATGCCTGAATCAGACATGTTGGAATCAAGGCCTTTTCACTTAATCTCTTTGTATTCCATTGTCTGGTAATTGCCCTGCTTTCTAATGTGCTGTTGTTTATGTCAGTGGAAATGCGGGATCTCTAATTAGAAACAGACAGTGTCGGTCTGCTGTGCATGTGGTTGTGCTTAGCCTGTGAATCCCAAAGAGCCACAGTCAAATAAGAGGAAAATTGCTTAATGTCCTGAGAGGAAATTCATTCAGGCTGCATCCACATCCTACTGTCAACAGCAGACAAATAAAACACTGCGGCCTGATAAAAGCCTTGGTTTCTGCCGCTTGTCTTATTTTGAGAGCTGTGTCATTTAATGTTGTTAGCCACTCAATTAGCCAGCTCATCGTCCTCTTTCATGCAGACATTCACCCATTCACTCATTTAGTCTGCATCACTTTTTTGTTTAAAAGCGTCAGCTAATGAATTGTATGGCACTACACAATCTTAACTCAATGAGATTAAAGTCACACAGGCTATTATTGAGTTAACTAGACAACAGTTATATGCGATACTTAAACGTCTACCTGCTCAAATTCTCTGAATTATTTCATTTTCCAATCTTATGTGTAAAATATACTGTTGAGTTAATGCAATATTCTCTTCATTAAAGTATAATGAAATCCCATTCACACATACAGAAAGCTAAGAGAAAAAGTGCTTGCCATTTAGATTCTTCATTATTCAGTACAACGTGCATTTATCTTTCTACTTATCTACAAGAATAAATTTAGCGCTGGCCTTAAAATAAATGGGTATCATTCTGGGTATCTGGGTATTATTCCTGCATCTTACCATCTGAGGAGTCACAAGATGAACAACTGTAATCTCCCTGACAAGATGCTAACGTTACCACAAATTCCTTAGAGGGGCAATATTGCTACAAGGAGGCTGTTAGTCACCCAAGCACCATAAGCGTGTCTTCAAATGATTCATGCCATCTTTCTATTATGTAGCTTACGATTTTGAGAGAAGACATTTGCTAAATAATCCCTAAGAGACAATGGATCTATACAACAATAGAAATGTATGGTATGGAAAGCAGCAATGCTAATGTATGCTATGTTGTGAGGCTATTGCAACCTACTGTAAGAAGTGCACCTGAGAAGCTCTTCCATATAAGCTGGTATTCATTTTTACTACATCTTACATCCAAGTCAGCACTGTTAGCTATCATTTTTATTAATTACTATTTATTTTATATTTATTTCATACAATACACATTTTTCAACTTTTACCTGTGAAAATGTAGATGATTACCTTTTGTTTTCACTGTATTTTTGTCTATAAGACAAAAGTTTGTTTCACAACGACTTGTTCCAAATGGAAAACTAGCTTGCTATGTACTAAATACTATACAGTGTATTCTTTATACTGTTTACTACTTTATTAAAAATGAAACAGTAGCTATTAGCATTAGCATCACATTGCTACTTTCCTTCCTGTAGCTCAAATAGTAGAGCACGGCATTAGTGATGTCAAGGACATGGGTTCAATTCCCAGGGAATCCATGTATTGATAAAATTAAAACCTTGAATGCAAAAATTTGGAAGTGTTTGCCAAATGCATGAATGTTAATGTATTGGCTGAAATATGGAATATGGCAAAAATAGTAAGAGTAGTATGCTAATATGCTTCTACACAATGGGCCTCTCCCAGTAACCAGTCTTTGCAATTGACCACCTGTCTACTTACATGTATTCATTCAAGTAGATGGAAAGTGTGTGTAGACCTTTTTATTACCTGATGGGACACATTTAAAACATATAGTCTTGTAAAAATGCTAGTAAAAAATTTTTTGTAAAAAATCTTTATTTACACATTTTGATTTTCAATACTTTACTCCTAAATGTGTGTTCCCTAGTCTCTATGTAACAGAAAACATAATTTAATTGTAGGGCTTCATATTAAGTGATAAAAAAGCAGTTGCAAACGTTTTACAAATTACACATACTCATCTCTGCACCAATAAAATGTGCAACACTTCATTTATTTATTTATTTTTTTTTTTTTTACTACCAAATGATATGTTAAATCTAATTATGTTAACTTACACTGTAAAGTTTTCCTCAAACTCTCCCGATTTCGGGGCACATGATTTCATAAACATGATTAATGATGGGATACTCCTAGCCTTAAGCTGTATAGTGTGTACAGTATACCCTTACGAAAAATAAATTTATTCAAGTGTATTATTAGTATTTTTCTTTTAAACTAAAGAAATAGGAAAGTATAGCCTACTTTCAGTCTACTTTTTATGTACTTTTCAGAAATGTGTACTTGTATCAAGTATACTTGACTTTTACTTTTTATTTAGTCTAAATATATTTGAGCTATACGCCGGGAATACATGTTTTCATCGTTATCCGGTAGGGGGCGCTATTACACATATTATTTGCAGAATTTCCAAAACACAAGCGAAGAAGAAACCGAAACAACAGATGCTTCCACATGCAATCTAACACGATTATCGGACATAAAACAGCATCAAAACTGTGTAACGTTATGGATTAAAATGTCAACCCACGAAGAGGTAATGACTGTCAAGCTTTTGGGTGCTGATCGACTCCATCTTCGTTTTGATTATCATTCTGAGTCCAATTCATAGTCTTTTGTTTCAGCTTTTTTGTTCAAAATGTTGTTTATTTATTTTTTTATTTATGAAACTTACCCACATTCATGTGTTTATTAAAATATAATGCATGACGCTAGAATATATACTTTTTTTTTTTTACAAGCAGATACCCTGTTCTTTCTTTTGATGTTTTGTATGTTCAGATATTCATATAACAAAACAGTTCACTTTTTGTATAGTTGCAGTACATACTAAAAACATAGATGTAAACTAGTTGTGTACTCAAAGTTTAATACTGTTATACTTAAAGTAGCCTATACTTAAAAGTATACTTTTATATACTAGACAGTGGGCCAATTTAGTCCCAAGAAGTTTTGAAATAGTACACTTACAAGTATACTACTAGTACACTGATATTTGTATACTTAAAACATAAATTAGCCTATACTTCAAAATATACTTGAACTTAAGTCTACTTAATAAAATTAACTTGAAGTATACTTCTTTTTGGTCAGGGTATTTAGTGTCAAGGTCACTGAGCTTTGGCATTTACCAGACTTGGGACAGTCTTGCATGTTTTATGTAAATATTGTTTGCCTACTCTGTAGTGAATGCATTTGCACATATTCTACTACTCATTTGACTTGTGTTTTTGCATGCTGTATTGTAGGTATTTATGTTTGGATGTAGAGCATGGTTTTATGAGATGGTGATGGAAACAGATTAATTTCCTATTTATTGGGTAAGTAAAGTTAGCATGTTTCAGACTAGATGGTTAGTGTGTAGATGGCTTCAAAATTTAATTTCCCAATCATAAGAAAGAAGTACAGATATTGTGTGGCTGAATACAGGTGAGCTGACAGCAATCAGTTACATGAACATCCATGCCCTTTTTCCTGCCATTTTCAATTAAAGCTTCTCCTGAGCTCCTGAAGCAAAGAATCATGTTTCTCACCTCAGAAGAGACGAGAGTGTGTCACAGCATCTCCGTCACACATCTCTCAGCACACGATTCAGATTCTACACTCTGCTAAGAAACACTGAGCATCTTTCATTCTCTCCCTCACTCTCTTCTTCTCTAATGACTTTTCAGACACCAGGATGGTTTACTTTACTGTTGTGTCTAAACAGAAACTTAAGGACTGGGGAGAGAATAGAGAGCGAAACAGTGCATGAGACAGTGTGTGAGGGTAAGACACAAAAAGAGACTTAATGAGCTGCGTGGAGGGAGATGACGGAAGAGTAAAACTCATTTGCCCTCCAGTGAGAGCCAAACGCTCTGACAGGTCAGTAGATAATTACTTTTACGTCAAAGTATGATGTGATGAGCGAACGCTCCTCCTACACACTGCACGGATACCGTCACACTCTCGCGGAAAGCACATAATCAGTTTGCAATTGAATTTAGATGTGAATGAAGCCACAGCTTTTAGTTTATCACCCCTAACTCCAAATGGGGTTTCAAACTGGGGTCTGGCATGAAGCTACAAGCGGGTGCTAGGGGGTCCGTGGAATATATATATACAGAGAGAGAGAGAAAGAGAGAGAGAAAGTATAATATATAAGCCCCCGGTTTCACAGACAAGGCTTAAACCTAGTCCCAGACTAAAATATAAGTCTGAGCTGTTTCAAATGAAAGAAACTTGCAATGATTGATCTGAAAATATGTCAGTGCCCTTGTTTTGTCTGAAGATGCACACCAGTAATGTAATTTTTTTTAAAGGCATGTTTATAAAAATTACTTAAATGTCCTAATTCAACTATGGCCTAATCCTGGCTTAGTCTAAGCCCTGTCTGTGAAAACAGGCCATAATATTACAGTATATATAATATTCAATGTATATAGCATAATGATAATTATTAATACAAATAATAATTATTAGTACAAATTAGCAGAGATGACAAAAGTACACACAACCTTCACTCAAGTAGAAGTACAGATACTTATGTTTAAAAAGACTGGTAAAAGTTGAAGTACTGACAACTGTTTTTTACTCAAGTTAAAGTAAAGAAGTATGGGCTCTGACATGTACTTAAGTAAAAAAGTAGCCATTACTACTACCTGTTTTAGTGTCATGCTGGTAACTTGACCTCACATCATGCATATTAATATATTAATACAAAAGAAATCACAATTAAAATTTTGTTAGCTAATGAGTTATCTAGGCTGAACAACCACCATCTAGAACACAAGCAGAGAAAAGACTAAAGCCTTCTACACACTGCACGATATTAGCAATCCTATAAGATCATTGCAAATCACACTGTGCGACATGGATCTGATAAACTTGGGTACGACATGCATGCAGACTGTATGTTGATATGACACCTATTGTCTCGTAGGCTACGACGCACGTTACTATAGAACAATAAAACGTCATCAGTATGTGCTAGTGGTAAATAAAAAGAGCATTATGAATCACAGTTTGGCGGTTGTAGTTTTTATGTGTACTGAAAAAAGTGGAAGCGGTGAAAGAGGAAGGCATAAGAGCTTGAGGTAAGCAGTTTTATGTTTTAGCACCATGTCGCATTGATTTCATGTCGCATTTTGATTGGCTGGTCAGCAAGCGTGGGTCGTAGCAGCAAACACACTGCGATGATCATGTTGAATTTTTGACACTGTCAGAAAATGATCGTAGGCTATCTTTGGTCACAAGAAATCGCCATGATTGTTTCACAATGCCAATATTTCATCTGGGACAGCCGAAAATCATGCAGTGTGTTGGCTTAAGGTGACGAGAAAAAAAAGACTATTTGCCATCACCTAAGCCACATCCTAGATTGTAGGGTTATTCTGCCTTTTGTCCTTGGAAACAACTCAACATTTTGATGCTTTAAGAATGGAAAAATTGAGGTGAATTATACTGTACATTTTATTGAAATGCAAACAAAGAAATTTAGAGTGCAAGCATAACTCAGTATAAATCATCAAAACCTACAACATGTATGTTAGACCCTATTCCATCTAAGCTACTAAAAGAGGTACTTCCAGAAGTCATAGATCCTCTTCTGAATATTATGAATTCATTAATGTCTTTAGGATATGTCCCTAAAACCTTCAAATTGGCTGTTATCAAGCCTCTCATTAAAAAAACCACAACTTGATCCTAGAGAATTAATTAATTACAGACCGATCTCAAATCTCCCCTTTCTGTCAAAAATACTAGAAAAGGCAGTATCCTCTCAGCAATGTTCCTTCTTAGAGAGAAATTGTATCTCTGAGGTTTCCCAGTCAGGATTTAGACCATATCATAGTACTGAGACACTGACTCATATAAACAGATGCTGCATGACCGAATGGCTTAGTTGGGATATTGAAGCTCTATCATGAGGGAAATGCATCAAGATCATTGACCACTAGAGACATCAGTCAAGTGACTGCAGTGTTTGAGGTGAAGTGTGTTGCATAGAGCAAACCCATTACTGAGGTCTTCAATAGACTTTTCTTGCAATCCAATTAGAAATTATTAAAGGTTATGACCGCCACTTACTTAGCTAATGTGCATAACAACCAACAAAAGGATATTCAGCCCACATACATTCAAAAGTTTGGGGTCGGTAAGATTTTTTAATCACCAAGCCTGCATGTATTTTTGATTTATTTTCTCAATATATTTTAAATTGTCATTTATTCCTGTGTTGGCAAAGCTGAATTTTCAGTAGCCATTAGTCCAGTCTTCAGTGTCACATGATACTTCAGAAAACATTTAAATATGCTGATTTCTTATAATTATGAATGCTGAAAATAGTTGTGCTGCTTGATATTTTTTTTGTGGAAACAGTGATACTTTTTTTCAGGATTCTTTAATGAATAGAAAGTTCACAAGAACAGCATTTATTTGAAACAGAAATCTTTTGTAACATTATAAATGTCTTTACTGCCACTTTTGATCAATTTAATGCATCCTTGCTGAATAAGTGATAATTTCTTCTAAAAAAAAAAAAATCTTACAGACCCCAAACTTTTGGCTATCGTGCTACAGTCATGATACATCCAATTCAAGAGTGTATAGAACAGAAAATTCACAGTTGCTAAATTGTATTGTGAATGCCTTCATATCTTAAGGCTGTTGTACACACAATGCTCAGATGTCATAGCTGTTTTTTTTTGTATGGCTGAAGTGCTGAATTATCCAACTGGAGCCAGAACCAGAACTACGCAAACTTTAAAACTAAAGTATGCAGCTAAATGTAATAAAACAAGAGGTAAATCCTAAATATATACTTGCTGGGTTTAGGTCTGCATATAATAGGTGTGCTATTTGCAGAATAAAGAAAATAATAAATAACCATACAGTATATGAAATATTCAGAGTTTTATTTCGTCAATTTCTTTTCCATTAGTAGAAGAAAATTGCTATACAGAAATATAACTCAACATCAGAGGTCATCTTAATTTCAACCATGCTGCTCTGAGCATCTGTAGACATAGGCATGATGCAACCAGGCTCAGCTGCGTGATATTTCTATAGCAACAGCTAATCTTGTAATTTGTTGAAACGTGCTTCATTTATGTAACTGATTTCCTATTGACATTTCATTGATTAAGTGTGTAATCACCCCTTTTACCGCTCACCACTTTTTTTTCCTCTCCCAAGGGACTGCCATCACAACAAGAGAACAACTGAAATGGTTAGGAGCAATAATTATTCACTTGGCATGGACTATTTAATGAATGAAAGATTTAGTTTGATTTTACAAAAGTCACATGAAACCTGTCCATATATATATATGTATGTATATGAATATGTATATGCATATGTACACTAGCAGTCTAGACAGTTTGGAATAATTACATTTTTTTTCTTTTGAATCTTTTGAAAGAAGTCTCTTATGCTCACCAAGGCTGAATTTATTTTATTAAAATATTATATTAATTATATTATATTATTAAAATATTAAGTGGCAAAAACTGTTTTCGACCATTATTAATAACTGAACACATATCAGCATATTTGAATGTTTTTTGAATGATCATGTGACACTGAAGACTTTGCCATCAGAGGAATAAATTACATTAAAAAAAATAAATAATGAATTTGTACTAAATGGGAAATGAAATGTGAAATATTTATGTGCCACTGTTTGTTCTATAAATCATACTCCATAGACATTTACAGTATGTGTTTGCTCATAAAATAGATATCTTTATAAATACACACCACACACACACTCACTCACTCACTCACTCAGCCAACCTCTATATGAGCCGGGTATAAACACCTTCCCTCTGTATGTGATGTGGGCGTGTGAGCGTTGGTGTCTATGGCTGAAAAGTTATTGTAAGAAAATATGAAAGGCTGAGTGAGATGCTTGCCCGCAGTGCCGGCCACACACAGACTGACTGCTGCCTGAATCAGAGCAGAATCTACTTACACATAGTAGCATCACTCTTGAACTCCCTCGGGATGATGAATTCTTTTATTATCTCAAATGAGACCTCCAGTGCTGGGTTCACGGCTGCTATCAGATACTTGTGGTGGACAGAGGGAGAGCTTTAACGAGATCCTGTGTTGAGAAAGTCTCTGCTGTCATCTTGTACACTCTCATAAGTACAGCAGTATGGCTTCATATAGATTCCTGCAGATTCATAGCCGTCCCTGTGCCTAAATACTCCCACATGGATTAGGAGATGGATTTTCCCAGTCCAAACACAGAGATCAATACATCTCTATTGCCTATACATCAGCTCAGGATATGCAGTGTGTGTGAGATATATATTTATATATATACACAGTATATATTGTCAGTTTGTTAGTAACTTAAAAATATGCTTCATGTTGACATGAAATGACATTGAAATGAGCAAGTTTTATTCAAGTCCAAAAATGTGATTATCAAGAAGATCATTCGTCTTTTCTTCTAAAATGCTCGCAAAGACTACTCAAATGAAATGTGAAAATGAAAATGTTTTTTCTTTTTTTGAAAGGTAACCTTAAAATGCTCTTTAACATCTACATAGAAATATTATTAAATATGACTGATCAGCAAGAAGCAGTGGCTGGTTACATAAACTGCTTAGACTTACAAGTTAGTCATCTATACCACCATTACTGCTATTATTTGCCTTTCATTCATTTGGATATAGTGAGCAACTATAATGCAAAATAATGCAGTTAAACATGCAATACCTTTGCCACTATTGCAATTCCTCACTGAACTGAACTTGCTAAAAGCCACACACTTGCGTTTACTATTAGCTATATTTAGCTGCATGGGATTGCAGATGACGTCACTCTTCAACGCTGACATCACACAGAGGGGAGAGGAGCTGTGGGCTTCTATAAAAGCAGTGACACTATTATGAGTCCAAACAAGGCCACAGAGAGATGCGAGTAAACGTAAGTTTTTGGAACTTTCAGTTTGTGGAACCACTCGCACTTGTCAACCTATCAGACATGAATGATTCACTGCTGAACGTGGGTTTGAATGTGTCAGAAGTTCTCGTGCCTTTCGCCAACAGCTCGTCTCTGAGTCTGGACTATCGCTCTCTTATCACTTCTGCCATTATGTTTGGCGTCGGGGTCCTCGGAAACCTCGTGGCGATCGTGGTGCTTTGCATCTCCAACAAAGAGCAGAAGGAGACCACCTTCTACACTCTGGTGTGTGGGATGGCTGTCACGGACCTGCTGGGCACCTGTTTCACCAGTCCGGTGGTCATCGCCACATACATCGCGGGCAGGTGGCCGGGCGGAGCGCTCCTGTGCCATTTCTTCTCCTTCTCCATGCTGTTCTTCGGTTCGGCTGGTATGTCTATTCTGTGCGCAATGTCAGTGGAGAGATATCTAGCCATAACCCACGCGTACTTCTACTCGCAGCATGTGGACCGGGCCACGGCTCGGTTCGCGCTGATGGCGACTTACCTGGCCAATATCGTGCTGTGCATCATGCCCAGTTTTGGTTTTGGAAAGCACACGAGACACTTTCCCGGAACTTGGTGCTTCTTGGACTGGCGCGCCATGGACTCCGTCGGCGCCTCATACACGTTTCTGTACGGAGGTTTCATGCTGCTGTTAATCGCCGTTACCGTCCTGTGTAATTTCGCCGTGTGTCGTTCACTGGTCGGGATGAGTAAAATGAGTCGCATGGTGAGGGCAGAGATATCCGGACACACAGGCTCCAGGCGCAGATTCAAATTAACATCTGCAGCGGAGATCCAGATGTTCTGGCTGTTAATTTTCATGACCATCGTGTTCCTGATATGCTCCATCCCTTTAGTGGTGAGTTATTCAGTCCTATAGTGGACAGTGGTTCATTTTATTTGTTCTTGTGTAATTCGTATTATTTATGAATAAGCGCTATACCACCGGTGTTCATCTAATCCTGCCAGTCAACATGAGCTGCTTACCTCACAACCGTGACAATTATTTAAGCATCAAACCACATCAGCCCTTTACATTTCTAGTAATTAATTACTGACTTCATTAGTCTCGTCATCATTAGTTCATTAGTTAGTGCTCCAATGGTGTCTCCAAGCAAGCCAAATCTGACTTAATTATATCAAGAATTATATGAGCAGGTGAACTCGTGTTGTTTATCAGATGTTGAAAGTGGTTGAATGGCGTGTCTTTATTTATTTATTTGTATTTTTATTTATTTGTAAAGGACGTATTCATTCATTCATCCATTCATTCATTCAGTCATTCATTTAGGTCTGGATCTATTAAGTTATAAAAAAAATTATAATTAGTCTGAAGAAAATTTGATATGCATAGCTAAAAAGAAATTATGATTGTAAAAAAATAATCAAATAATTATTGTGTACAAATTGAAGGTGCAAGAAAAATGTTTTAGTGCTTTCACAATCATTACATGACATGTAGGTTATATACATTCAGTACATGTATAATGTGTAATATGGACACTGTAAATCCATATTAATTTCAAAGAGTTGTGATCTTTTCTAATTGTAATTGCCTTGAAATTTTTTTTTTCATCTTAACAGGTGCGCATTTTCATCAACCAGCTGTATGATCCGGCTTACATATCATCAGGCAGAAGTCCAGACTATCGCAGTGATCTCCTGGCCATTAGATTCGCCTCCTTCAACCCTATCCTGGATCCATGGGTGTATATTCTGTGCAGGAAAAACTTATTAACCAAAGGCTGTATGCGACTCAAGCGTACTATCGGACTGAGGAAAGGGGATCATAGTCGTGTTTTGGGTTGGATGGACGGTCAGCACTCACCTCAGTCATTTGCTCAAAGCAATTGCACAAGCTACGTGTCGTTGCGCACGGCCATTTGTAGAAATTACATGGGTAAACAGACCAGCACGAACACTAAATCTTATATGGACTTAACCCTTCGCCAGGCATGGGACTTTGATACAGCCCTGGCTGAGTTTCATCCTTTCAGCGTCGAGCAGAACTGTGTCATGGGGTTTGATGAAGATGAAGGAGCGTCAAGCCCCAAACTCCTCTCCAAGACTGTTGTGGCACTACCAGCCACTCAAATATTAGAAACTAAAGCTGAAATAGTAACTTGCACTTTCAGTACACCAAGTTCATGTGTATCAGAAAAGTGCTTGAGACAGTGACCTAGATGCCAATCTAGATTTATTCTGTAAAGCACTGTGAGAAAAAAAAAACTTTTTCTCTTTTCTGTGTTTGTTTACATTCACAAATAATTCTGTGAATTTGCTTAGTTTTGATCTAGAATGATCCAGTTTTTGGATTAAATCATAAGAGGAGAGAGACACTTGTACGTCTCTGTTTTGTTTAATGTGTGGTTATGGATATGTTGCTTCCTTCTACCGTGCTGTGCCATGTTGCATGATGGGTTGTATTTGACCGTGACTTGTAAAACTGTGAATAATAATTAAAGGTGCAATTTATTTTCATCATATGCAAGAGTACAACTGACCAACAAACACTAACAATTCATGATGATAACTAAGTTTTGGTGCATTATATATAAATATTTTTAATATCCCAATACTCCGATTCATCTGAATTAGTGACTAACAACAATGATATTTATGAAAGAACTCATCTTAAATAATGCTGTATTTAGTGCTATTTTAATGTATTAACATTCTTATGGTGTTTACATTTCAAAGCCATCAATCACAATCATTTTGGACAAGTCCAGATGAACCTGAACACATTCAAGACAATTTGAGATATTTAAAGGTGAAGAGTGAAAAAAGTAATAATAATAATAATAATAGTACAACTTAAAAATTAATTAAAGTTTTAAAAAAGTATAAGTAACCTAGCAAAATAAAAATGAGAGAAGAGATTCTTATTTGAACATTTTGAACAATCTTCTCAATGTAGTGGAATAAGTTGCATAAAATGTTTTACTAGACAAACGTTTGGTTTAAGAGGGAAAATAAAATAACACAATGGCACTGGTCAAAAACATATATCTAGTCCATACAACAACAATTAAAATGCAGCACTGTGGAACACATAAAATACACAGCCCTTAAAGGGATCCTTTACACCCATCATGCCATCCCATATGTATAGGACTTTCTTATTTCAGATTAATTTAAAGAATTTTTAGGAAAAATAATCCATCTCTCTAAATATAATGCAAATGTATGGACGGTCCAAAGATGATGCTTCAAAAACACGAAAGTGAACATGATGGTAATCCGTACAACCCTAGATTTTCTTCTGTCTTGTTCAATTTGTGTGGTTTTTGAAGTGGTTCTGTACACTTGCATTACATGGACTAAAAATCTTTGTGTTCATCTGAAGAAAGTCATACATCTGGGACATCATGAGGGTGAGTAAATGATGACAGAATTTTCATATTTGGGTGGACTATCCCTTTAAAGTAAAAGATGTGATAAATAATTAATTGACAGCCATAACTGTTACTTAATATATAATTATAATACCACTTCCTGATAAGAACATCACTAAACAATAATTTAACATAAATCTGACTGCAAACTTTTGAAACCAGAAATTTCCCTGTGCTTGATGTGGAAAATATATGCTGTTTCTTCTTCAGAAATGTGATCAAGTAAAACTACAAGAAGTGATTTTAAATTGTACAATAATCAAGTACAGTAATCAAGTAAAACTGAAGTGTTTTACATCACTGCCTTTGAATGGCTGTTAAAGATGTTGCTGTTACTGCATCTCCCAGCAGGCACTAACTGGACCATGATAACCATCCAAACCTTGACTTCTCTGCACACTCACGTGATAGGAGACCACATCAAAAAATTACACACTTCACTTTAGAGTTTCCTTTACAATGAAGTTGTGCCACATGCCAGCAGGTGGCAGTGTAAAACAAATTTACCATGATATTTTTGTGCCACTGTTCATTGATTCCCTTGCAACAGTGTGGCCAGTAAAGAGGTGTGTGAAATTACTGTGACATTGTAGAATTCAGTTGCCATCTTACCCCAAACGATTTTGAAGGACAGTACCTCACAAATCACACCAGTCCCAGTCCTTCATTAACATACAAATGGAGGTCTTGGACTCACTTTCACTATATGGCGTAGCCAGGATATTGACTTACAAATTCTTGTTTGTTTGCCACAGAAAAAAAGTCATAGGCGTTGAATGAAATGGAGGTGAGTAAATGATGACAGAACTTTCATTTTTGTACAGTCTATTCCTTCAATACAATATAATCTGGTATTCTGCTCATTTGTGCTTTGTTAATAATAATCTACTTTTGTGGAACTTTTTTTGTGCTTTTGGAGCTTGATAGTATATTTTTTTGACCCTTCATTAACTCACAATTGGAGACCTTGTACTCAACATGTCTATTGATTTCAGCATGCTGTGTGGTCAAACACATCTCTCATGGTAAATCTGACAGGATGTGAAATGATGTGAAATCTTATTGAATGAGACATGAAGAATACTCAGTGCTGAATGTCACAGTGTTCACTGATGCGTTTTCTTTTGGGTTTTTGTCTGATATGTAGAGCCCTGCAGTCACCTGGCAGAAAATTCTACTGGCTGATAGTTTATCAGGTAAATGTGTATTGTCTTGAAAGTCTTATTATATAAATGAAGTAATTTTGTAGTCCTGTTGAATGACTGATTTACTGTAAATATCACATAAGGAAAAGATGTAGACTACTGAAGATTTCCATCACGATGACACAAACAATCTGCATATCAAAACAGATATGTTGACTATCACTGAATTCTAAATGTGTGACTAAAAGTCCCTAGCAGAGGAAAACATATGTGTAGAGCATACAGGCCTAGTCTTGTTTATTTGTAGTTAATCTACCACCAAAAGCCTGTGGTGCAGTTTGTTTGAATACACAAACCTTTTGGCCATTAAGCACTGTCATAGCTTATACTGACCAACAGATGTCAATACTGAACAGTTAAAAAAAAAACGAACACTAAAATGTTGACTAAAATGACTAAATTATTTAAATTTTATATTTCCTGCTGAAGTGGCAGACAGACAACTTCATAATTTGTCGTAGCTCTTTAGTCGTAACTCCTGTCAGGAATTTTGAACAATATACATCTTCATGAGCAGTGTCAGGATCCTTGAGTGATTGTATCAGTGAGCTGACAAGGTTGTGCATAAAGATTTTATAATATATCATCATAAGATTTGGAATATATGGCGGAATATTAAAGGGGTCATATGATGTTGCTAAAAATAATGTTATTTTGTGTATTTGGTGTAATGAAATGTGTTTATGCGGTTTACGGTTAAAAAAACACATTATTTTTTTCCAACTGTACATTATTGTTTCTCCTCTATGCCCCACCT